>NC_092724.1:118284175-118565043 GCF_047496885.1 Scyliorhinus torazame | reverse complement strand
GTCATTTATAAATGTAGAGCAGTTCAGGCCCCAGTAGGGATCCTGTGGACCAGCAGTAGTCACATTCTGCCAATTTGATACATATCCACTGTCCCTTCTCTGCGACATAGCTCCTCACAAATTCCATATCCAATGTCTTCTCATTTTTATTACCATTTTCACCACGAGGAGCCTTGTGAAATGCGCTCAGGAAGCCAATGATACCCATAGATTCCAGAAATCAAACATAAAATGAAGTTGAACTTTATTTAAATCATGCAAATAACAACACCGCTTAAATATTTACAAATTGCAGTTTTTAAATTCGGAGTTGGAGCAGAAACCACACTGGATACAGGGCAATATGTTCAGGAATAAAATTGTTTTTTCGACTTTGAACAATAAATACATTATTTAAAGCAGCAGCAACACATTACAGCACTGGAAGGAGTCACATCTTAACTGACCAAATGCTGTGCAAAACTGGCAGTATGTGCCGAATGTTAGACTCTGGACATTGGAGTGACTGGGGAAGAGGAGACCGAAGGACAGGTATTCACAGTCTCCTTGAACAATGAGGAAATGCTGGACAACAAGTGACCTCGACAGGAACCATCATGAGATGGATGAACACAGTCGGTCAGTGAATGTCTGATCACAGCTGGATTGTGCTGAGCACTTGACACCGGGGGTAGGGGGTTGGGGGGGGGGGGGGGGGGGGGGGGGGTGGCATTCAGTGGACAAGTGAGCGGAATGTGCAGTGCCTCACCTGGGGGGTGGTGATTAGTTCAAACCAAGTCACAGTAAACAGATTGGAAGAATTAACATGGCAGCCTTATAAATATGGTTAGAAAGCTGCATCAAATGGCAGATTAGCAGGAATGCTTGTGAGCTTCATTAACAGACAGAATTGAGCAATGAAAAGCTGCCTAAGAATGAATCAGTTCCACAGCTGGTTTGACATTGTCCTGCTTCCCAAGGGCTTGAGTCTGAGTCTCGAACTTTGCTGCTGACTGGGTCACTTCTGCCCCTGGTCAGGCTAGAATCTCGGAGGCTTTGTCGGGGGGGGGGGGCAGAGGCCTCCAGAGAGCAACAGCCAAATACACAGCTGGACGCCCATGGTACAGACCCCCATTGCCAATTGTACAGCGAAGGAACAAGGGGATAACGGTCAAAATTAAATGAAAGCTTTAGTGATGTCAACTGAACAAAGATGATTTCTGAAATGTTGATGGAGTCACCGATGGCCTGCGATGATGAACAAACCACCGACAGAGGGCCTCAATATTCAGGTGAAGCCAGGACTAAAGACAGGAAGGAGAGTAGAGATCAGCTGCAATGTTTCCTTGATAGAAGGGGTGTGACAGTATAATGGAATGGCTTGAACAAAGTTGACAAATTCCCGTCCCAGTCCCTGGCCAGGATTTACAGTATCAGCTCTTGCTGTGAGCGAGGGGAAACATTGGTGCATTCCCAAGTCTCTATTCCAGGTGCAGAGCTACAGCAGCTCTGCTGACTCAGGTTTCTCTGCATTGTCGATGATTGCTCCTGCAATTTGGATTCCTCACTGACAACATTGTGGTCTCCTCTACATTGAAGAGACCGAACACAGGCGAGCCGATTACTTTGTGGAACACCATTGTTCAGTCTGCAACATTCTGAGCACTAGTCATATTAATTCTCTGTCCCACTCCAACCTCAGCCTCTTATTCCATTCCAATGACGTTCAATGAAAGCTCGAAGAACAGCATCTTATCTTTCACTTAGGCACTTTATCGCTTTCTGGATTCAACATAGTGTTCAACAATTTCAGATTATAACCCATTCAGAAGCAGCTGCTGGTAACGATTCTGCTGTTTCTTCACTTGTCCCAGTACCCTCTCATTTGACTTTGCATCATCACCCCTTTCGTTATTTAATCTCTCCTGCCCCCCCCCCCCGCCCTATCCCTTTTGTTCTATCCTCCCCATCCCCTGCTTCTGAAACTTGTTTAAGTTACATCTAGGACATTTTCTCATGCAAACCCATTGACCTGAAATGTTATGTTTCTCTCACCACGGATGCTGACTGATCTGCGGAGTTTTCCTGGCATTTTATGATTTTATTTCACTGCCGCGTGAGATCTGCTTGTCCTCAGGGCTCTCGGCAAGGTAGTGATTACTGATCTCTTGTCCTCATGTGGTGCCTGGACACTCGCACCTCCAGCCAGAGTCAATGGGTGGCGATCAGGAGCATGGGTCGTAGTCTCACCGAGAATCAGAACGAGGAGTCCATCAGTGTTCAGCAAACTCGACCAGAGGTAGGACCTAACCTGGGCTGTACAATTCAACCAGTCACTCAGTGAAACTTCTGGCTGATTGTTGCAAAACTAATTAACCCTTTCACAATAGCAGTGTTAGTGCCTCTGGTAATGGATTGGAGGTTGGTTTTGAGGGTGTATGTAGCCCCCTGCTAAAAAACAGCAAAATCAGAGGCCAGATTCCGAGCCCGGCTGCAGACATGGACCTCACCCTATTTTACAGCTTGTTCTTTCATCAATTCCAGACAGAAACAGACGGCACAGTGCTTCAGTCAGGCGAGCCGAGCGGAGCTGATTGGTGGACTCGAGGCTGTGACAGACAGTGAAGGGTCAGAGATATCCCCATTTCTCAGCTGGGGGAAAACTGGTCCACCTCAGCCATCTCGGAGCAAATCTGCTGTCCCATTGTAAAAATCAGCTTGTATCTCAATCTGACTTTCTCCTACAAACACAAACACACAAGAGGAGCCAAGGAGAAAGTCACCCATACCAGATCTTGTTTCCCTCAAGCAGAAAAAAATATACCAACACCGAATGTAATAAAGAACCAAAAGAGGGCAAGAGAGAGAGAGGAGGTGCCTGGGGAGAGGGCGCGAGGCGACGCGCCAGGGGGAGTGTATTAAACAGAACCTGAGATGAAGGGAGTGGAGATGGATACAGAGAGACAGTGGGGATATGAGAGCAGGGAGGGGAGGGAATATTTGCCCCGCAAAGGTTGTTTGAAAAGCAGATGGACCGGCAGAAGGGAGGTTAGTCGATGAAGACCCAAACCCATGGACATTAATTCGAACCAGGTCTTACTTTCAGAGGGTTTGCCAGTAACATGACCTGTGTGGTTGGGGGTTAGCCAGGATTGAATGGGGTCAGATTAGTGCCTGGTGGGAAGAGGGCACCCGAGGACAGGGTAGGAGGCGGCACGCCAGGGGGAGGGCACGAGGCGGCACGCCAGGGGTAGGGCACGAGGCAGCACGCCAGGGGTAGGGCACGAGGCAGCACGCCAGGGGTAGGGCAACGAGGCAGCACGCCAGGGGTAGGGCACGAGGCGGCACCCCAGGGGTAGGGCACGAGGCGGCACGCCAGGGGTAGGATACGAGGCGGCACGCCAGGGGTAGGATACGAGGCGGCACGCCAGGGGGAGGGCACGAGGCGGCACGCCAGGGGGGAGGGCACGAGGCGGCACGCCGGGGGAGGGCACGAGGCGGCACGCCAGGGGGAGGGCACGAGGCGGCGTGCCAGGGGAGGGCACGAGGCAGCGTGCCAGGGGAAGGGCGCGAGGCGGGTGCCAGGGGGGGGCAAGAGGTGGCACGCCAGGGGGATGGCACGAGGCGGCGTGCCAGGAGGAGGGCGCGAGGCGGCGTGCCAGGGGGAGGGCGCGAGGGGGCGTGCCAGGGGGAGGGCGCGAGGCGGGCGTGCCGGGGGTGAGGGGCGCGAGGCGGCGTGCCGGGGGGAGGGCGCGAGGCGGCGTGCCGGGGGAGGGCGCGAGGCGGCGTGCCAGGGGGAGGGGCGCGAGGCGGCGTGCCAGGGGGAGGGCGCGAGGCGGCGTGCCAGGGGGGAGGGCGCGAGGCGGCGTGCCGGGGGGAGAGCGCGAGGCGGCGTGCCGGGAGAGGGCGCGAGGCGGCGTGCCGGGGGGAGAGCGCGAGGCGGCGTGCCGGGGGAGGGCGCGAGGCGGCGTGCCGGGGGAGAGCGCGAGGCGGCGTGCCGGGGGGAGGGCGCGAGGCGGCGGAGGGCGCGAGGCGGCACGCCAGGGGGAGGATACGAGGCGGCACGCCAGGGGTAGGGCACGAGGCAGCACGCCAGGGGTAGGGCACGAGGCAGCACGCCAGGGGTAGGGCACGAGGCGGCACCCCAGGGGTAGGGCACGAGGCGCACGCCAGGGGTAGGATACGAGGCGGCACGCCAGGGGTAGGATACGAGGCGGCACGCCAGGGGCAGGGCACGAGGTGTCACGCCAGGGGTAGGATACGAGGCGGCACGCCAGGGGTAGGGCACGAGGCGGCACGCCAGGGGTAGGGCACGAGGCGGCGTGCCAGGGGGGAGGGCGCGAGGCGGCACGCCAGGGGTAGGGCACGAGGCAGCACGCCAGGGGTAGGGCACGAGGCAGCACGCCAGGGGTAGGGCACGAGGCGGCACCCCAGGGGTAGGGCACGAGGCGGCACGCCAGGGGTAGGATACGAGGCGGCACGCCAGGGGTAGGATACGAGGCGGCACGCCAGGGGCAGGGCACGAGGTGTCACGCCAGGGGTAGGATACGAGGCGGCACGCCAGGGGTAGGGCACGAGGCGGCACGCCAGGGGTAGGGCACGAGGCGGCGTGCCAGGGGGAGGGCGCGAGGCGGCACGCCAGGGGTTGGATACGAGGCGGCACGCCAGGGGTAGGGCACGAGGCAGCACGCCAGGGGTAGGGCACGAGGCAGCACGCCAGGGGTAGGGCACGAGGCGGCACCCCAGGGGTAGGGCACGAGGCGGCACGCCAGGGGTAGGATACGAGGCGGCACGCCAGGGGTAGGATACGAGGCGGCACGCCAGGGGCAGGGCACGAGGTGGCACGCCAGGGGTAGGATACGAGGCGGCACGCCAGGGGCAGGGCACGAGGTGGCACGCCAGGGGTAGGGCACGAGGCGGCACGCCAGGGGTAGGGCACGAGGCGGCGTGCCAGGGGGAGGGCGCGAGGCGGCGAGCCAGGGGGAGGGCACGAGGCGGCGAGCCAGGGGGAGGGCGCTAGGCGGCGAGCCAGGGGGAGGGCGCTAGGCGGCGAGCAGGGGGAGGGCGCTAGGCGGCGAGCCAGGGGGAGGGCGCGAGGCGGCGAGCCAGGGGGAGGGCGCGAGGCGGCGAGCCAGGGGGAGGGCGCTAGGCGGCGAGCCAGGGGGAGGGCGCGAGGCGGCGAGCCAGGGGGAGGGCGATAGGCGGCGAGCCAGGGGGAAGGCGCGAGGCGGCGTGCCGGGGGAGGGCGCGAGGCGGCGTGCCGGGGGGGAGGGCGCGAGGCGGCGTGCCGGGGGAGGGCGCGAGGCGGCGAGCCAGGGGGAGGGCGCTAGGCGGCGAGCCAGGGGGAGGGCGCTAGGCGGCGAGCCAGGGGGAGGGCGCTAGGCGGCGAGCCAGGGGGAGGGCGCTAGGCGGCGAGCCAGGGGGAGGGCGCTAGGCGGCGAGCCAGGGGGAGGGCGCGAGGCGGCGAGCCAGGGGGAGGGCGATAGGCGGCGAGCCAGGGGGAAGGCGCGAGGCGGCGTGCCGGGGGAGGGCGCGAGGCGGCGTGCCGGGGGAGGGCGCGAGGCGGCGTGCCGGGGGAGGGGCGCGAGGCGGCGTGCCGGGGGAGGGCGCGAGGCGGCGCGCCTGGGGGAGGGCGCGAGGCGGCGCGCCAGGGGGAGGGCGCGAGGCGGCGCGCCAGGGGGAGGGCGCGAGGCGGCACGGCAGGGGGAGGGCGCGAGGCGGCACGCCAGGGGGAGGGCGCGAGGCGGCACGCCAGGGGGAGGGCGCGAGGCGGCACGCCAGGGGGAGGGCGCGAGGCGGCACGCCAGGGGGAGGGCGCGAGGCGGCACGGCAGGAGGAGGGCGCGAGGCGGCAGGCCAGGGGGAGGGCGCGAGGCGGCACGCCAGGGGGAGGGCGCGAGGCGGCACGCCAGGGGGAGGGCGCGAGGCGGCACACCCGGGGGAGGGCGCGAGGCGGCACGCCAGGGGGAGGGCGCGAGGCGGCACGCCAGGTGGAGGGCGCGAGGCGGCGCGCCAGGGGGAGGCGCGAGGCGGCACGCCAGGGGGAGGGCGCGAGGCGGCACGCCAGGGGGAGGGCGCGAGGCGGCGTGCCAAGGGGAGGGCGCGAGGCGGCACGCCAGGGGGAGGGCGCGAGGCGGCACGCCAGGTGGAGGGCGCGAGGCGGCACGGCAGGGGGAGGGCGCGAGGCGGCACGCCAGGGGGGAGGCGCGAGGCGGCGTGCCAAGGGGAGGGCGCGAGGCGGCACGCCAGGGGGAGGGCGCGAGGCGGCACGCCAGGGGGAGGGCGCGAGGCGGCACGCCAGGGGGAGGGCGCGAGGCGGCACGGCAGGAGGAGGGCGCGAGGCGGCAGGCCAGGGGGAGGGCGCGAGGCGGCACGCCAGGGGGAGGGCGCGAGGCGGCACGCCAGGGGGGAGGGCGCGAGGCGGCACACCCGGGGGAGGGCGCGAGGCGGCACGCCAGGGGGAGGGCGCGAGGCGGCACGCCAGGTGGAGGGCGCGAGGCGGCGCGCCAGGGGGAGGCGCGAGGCGGCACGCCAGGGGGAGGGCGCGAGGCGGCACGCCAGGGGGAGGGCGCGAGGCGGCGTGCCAAGGGGAGGGCGCGAGGCGGCACGCCAGGGGGAGGGCGCGAGGCGGCACGCCAGGTGGAGGGCGCGAGGCGGCACGGCAGGGGGAGGGCGCGAGGCGGCACGCCAGGGGGAGGCGCGAGGCGGCGTGCCAAGGGGAGGGCGCGAGGCGGCGCGCCAGGGGGAGGGCGCGAGGCGGCACGGCAGGGGGAGGGCGCGAGGCGGCGCGGCAGGGGGAGGGCGCGAGGCGGCGCGGCAGGGGGAGGGCGCGAGGCGGCGTGCCAGGGGGAGGGCGCGAGGCGGCGTGCCAGGGGGAGGGCGCGAGGCGGCGCGCAAGGGGGAGGGCGCGAGGCGGCGTGCCAGGGGGAGGGCGCGAGGCGGCGTGTCAGGGGGAGGGCGCGAGGCGGCGTGTCAGGGGAGGGCGCGAGGCGGCGTGCCAGGGGGGAGGGCGCGAGGCGGCGTGCCAGGGGGAGGGCACGAGGCGGCGTGTCAGGGGAGGGCGCGAGGCGGCGTGCCAGGGGGAGGGCACGAGGCGGCGTGCCAGGGGGAGGGCACGAGGCGGCGTGTCAGGGGAGGGCGCGAGGCGGCGTGCCAGGGGGAGGGCGCGAGGCGGCGTGCCAGGGGGAGGGCGCGAGGCGGCACGCCAGGGGGGAGGGCGCGAGGCGGCACGCCAGGGGGAGGGCGCGAGGCGGCACGCCAGGGGGAGGGCGCGAGGCGGCACGCCAGGGGGAGGGCGCGAGGCGGCACGCCAGGGGGAGGGCGCGAGGCGGCACGCCAGGGGGAGGGCGCGAGGCGGCACGCCAGAGGGAGGACGGGAGGCGGCGCGCCAGAGGGAGGGTGCGAGGCGGCACGCCAGGGGGAGGACGGGAGGCGGCGCGCCAGGGGGAGCGCGCGATGCGGCGCGCCAGGGGGAGGGCGCGAGGCGGCGCGCCAGGGGGAGGGCGCGAGGCGGCACGCCAGGGGGAGGGCGCGAGGCGGCGCGCCAGGGGGGAGGGCGCGAGGCGGCGCTCCAGGGGGAGGGCGCGAGGCGGCGCACCAGGGGGAGGGCGCGAGGCGGCACGCCAGGGGGAGGGCGCGAGGCGGCACGCCAGGGGGAGGGCGCGAGGCGGCACGCCAGGGGGAGGGCGCGAGGCGGCACGCCAGGGGGAGGGCGCGAGGAAGTGGAGATGGATACAGAGACAATGGGGATTTGAGAGCAGGGAGGGGAGGGAATATTTGCCCCGCAAAAATGTTTGAGAAGCAGATGGACCGGCAGAAGGCAGGTTAGTCGATGAACACCCAAACCCATGCACATTAATTCGACCCAGGTCTTACCTTCAGAGGGTTTGCCAGTAACATGACCTGTGTGATGGAGGCTGGGGGTTGGACAGGATTGAATGGGGTCAGATCAGTGCCTGATGGAGGTTGTAACTTCACTTTCATTGTCTGTGAATGAATAGAAAGCAGTCAGTGCCCCTGTTGTGAATGCCCCTTTAATCTATGGGGTCCTGTGTATCCTAAATATGGGTTGAGGGATGGGGGTTGGGTCGCGTCGTAGATTTTGGGACATGGTCTGATATTTTAAACACGGTGGTCATTACTTTCACCCGCCCAACTTGCTGATGCCAAATAATGTTTGCCTTGGATTTCACAGATTACAGATTCCATAGACAGCTGGACTAACTGCATAGAGGGCTCGGGCGGAGCGGGCGGGGGCTAGGGCTGGGGCGGAGCGGGCGGGGGCTGGGGCGGAGGCGGGGGCGGAGGGGGCGGGGGCTGGGGCGGAGGGGGCGGGGGCTGGGGCGGAGGGGGCGGGGGCTGGGGCGGAGGGGGCGGGGGCTGGGGCGGAGGCTGGGGCGGAGGGGGCGGGGGCTGGGGCGGAGGGGGCGGGGGCTGGGGCGGAGGGGGCGGGGGCTGGGGCGGAGGGGGCGGGGGCGGAGCGGGGAGGGGGCTGGGCGGAGCGGGGAGGGGGCTGGGGCGGAGCGGGGAGGGGGCGCGAGGGGCGGAGCGGGGAGGGGGCGCGAGGGGCAGGGAGGGGGCGCGAGGGGCAGGGAGGGGGCGCGAGGGGCAGGGAGGGGGCGCGAGGGGCAGGGAGGGGGCGCGAGGGGCAGGGAGGGGGCGCGAGGGGCAGGGAGGGGGCGCGAGGGGCAGGGAGGGGGCGCGAGGGGCAGGGGAGGGGGCGCGAGGGGCAGGGAGGGGGCGCGAGGGGCAGGGAGGGGGCGCGAGGGGCAGGGAGGGGGCGCGAGGGGCAGGGAGGGGGCGCGAGGGGCAGGGAGGGGGCGCGAGGGGCAGGGAGGGGGCGCGAGGGGCAGGGAGGGGGCGCGAGGGGCAGGGAGGGGGCGCGAGGGGCAGGGAGGGGGCGCGAGGGGCAGGGAGGGGGCGCGAGGGGCAGGGAGGGGGCGCGAGGGGCAGGGAGGGGGCGCGAGGGGCAGGGAGGGGGCGCGAGGGGCAGGGAGGGGGCGCGAGGGGCAGGGAGGGGGCGCGAGGGGCAGGGAGGGGGCGCGAGGGGCAGGGAGGGGGCGCGAGGGGCAGGGAGGGGGCGCGAGGGGCAGGGAGGGGGCGCGAGGGGCAGGGAGGGGGCGCGAGGGGCAGGGAGGGGGCGCGAGGGGCAGGGAGGGGGCGCGGAGGGGGCGCGGAGGGGGCGCGAGGGGCAGGGAGGGGGCGCGAGGGGCATGGAGGGGGGCGCGAGGGGCATGGAGGGGGCGCGAGGGGCATGGAGGGGGCGCGAGGGGCAGGGAGGGGGCGCGAGGGGCAGGGAGGGGGCGCGAGGGGCAGGGAGGGGGCGCGAGGGGCAGGGAGGGGGCGCGAGGGGCAGGGAGGGGGCGCGAGGGGCAGGGAGGGGGCGCGAGGGGCAGGGAGGGGGCGCGAGGGGCAGGGAGGGGGCGCGAGGGGCAGGGAGGGGGCGCGAGGGGCAGGGAGGGGGCGCGAGGGGCAGGGAGGGGGCGCGAGGGGCAGGGAGGGGGCGCGAGGGGCAGGGAGGGGGCGCGAGGGGCAGGGAGGGGGCGCGAGGGGCAGGGAGGGGGCGCGAGGGGCAGGGAGGGGGCGCGAGGGGCAGGGAGGGGGCGCGAGGGGCAGGGAGGGGGCGCGAGGGGCAGGGAGGGGGCGCGAGGGGCAGGGAGGGGGCGCGAGGGGCAGGGAGGGGGCGCGAGGGGCAGGGAGGGGGCGCGAGGGGCAGGGAGGGGGCGCGAGGGGCAGGGAGGGGGCGCGAGGGGCAGGGAGGGGGCGCGAGGGGCAGGGAGGGGGCGCGAGGGGCAGGGAGGGGGCGCGAGGGGCAGGGAGGGGGCGCGAGGGGCAGGGAGGGGGCGCGAGGGGCAGGGAGGGGGCGCGAGGGGCAGGGAGGGGGCGCGAGGGGCAGGGAGGGGGCGCGAGGGGCAGGGAGGGGGCGCGAGGGGCAGGGAGGGGGCGCGAGGGGCAGGGAGGGGGCGCGAGGGGCAGGGAGGGGGCGCGAGGGGCAGGGAGGGGGCGCGAGGGGCAGGGAGGGGGCGCGAGGGGCAGGGAGGGGGCGCGAGGGGCAGGGAGGGGGCGCGAGGGGCAGGGAGGGGGCGCGAGGGGCAGGGAGGGGGCGCGAGGGGCAGGGAGGGGGCGCGAGGGGCAGGGAGGGGGCGCGAGGGGCAGGGAGGGGGCGCGAGGGGCAGGGAGGGGGCGCGAGGGGCAGGGAGGGGGCGCGAGGGGCAGGGAGGGGGCGCGAGGGGCAGGGAGGGGGCGCGAGGGGCAGGGAGGGGGCGCGAGGGGCAGGGAGGGGGCGCGAGGGGCAGGGAGGGGGCGCGAGGGGCAGGGAGGGGGCGCGAGGGGCAGGGAGGGGGCGCGAGGGGCAGGGAGGGGGCGCGAGGGGCAGGGAGGGGGCGCGAGGGGCAGGGAGGGGGCGCGAGGGGCAGGGAGGGGGCGCGAGGGGCAGGGAGGGGGCGCGAGGGGCAGGGAGGGGGCGCGAGGGGCAGGGAGGGGGCGCGAGGGGCAGGGAGGGGGCGCGAGGGGCAGGGAGGGGGCGCGAGGGGCAGGGAGGGGGCGCGAGGGGCAGGGAGGGGGCGCGAGGGGCAGGGAGGGGGCGCGAGGGGCAGGGAGCCGGCGCGAGGGGCAGGGAGCCGGCGCGAGGGGCAGGGAGCCGGCGCGAGGGGCAGGGAGCCGGCGCGAGGGGCAGGGAGCCGGCGCGAGGGGCAGGGAGCCGGCGCGAGGGGCAGGGAGCCGGCGCGAGGGGCAGGGAGCCGGCGCGAGGGGCAGGGAGCCGGCGCGAGGGGCAGGGAGCCGGCGCGAGGGGCAGGGAGCCGGCGCGAGGGGCAGGGAGCCGGCGCGAGGGGCAGGGAGCCGGCGCGAGGGGCAGGGAGCCGGCGCGAGGGGCAGGGAGCCGGCGCGAGGGGCAGGGAGCCGGCGCGAGGGGCAGGGAGCCGGCGCGAGGGGCAGGGAGCCGGCGCGAGGGGCAGGGAGCCGGCGCGAGGGGCAGGGAGCCGGCGCGAGGGGCAGGGAGCCGGCGCGAGGGGCAGGGAGCCGGCGCGAGGGGCAGGGAGCCGGCGCGAGGGGCAGGGAGCCGGCGCGAGGGGCAGGGAGCCGGCGCGAGGGGCAGGGAGCCGGCGCGAGGGGCAGGGAGCCGGCGCGAGGGGCAGGGAGCCGGCGCGAGGGGCAGGGAGCGGGCGCCACGGGGAGGGAGCGGGCGCCACGGGGAGGGAGCGGGCGCCACGGGGAGGGAGCGGGCGCCACGGGGAGGGAGCGGGCGCGACGGGGAGGGAGCGGGCGCGACGGGGAGGGAGCGGGCGCGACGGGGAGGGAGCGGGCGCGACGGGGAGCGACCAAATGCGACGGGGAGGGAGCACAAGCACAGTGGGGAGGAGGGGGGGGGGGGGGGGGAAAGAGAGTCTATAATCAAGCACGGCAGGGTGAGGGAGAGTGAGCATGGTGGGGGGTGAGAGATAGGGAGAGGGGGATTTGGGATGTTGAGGGAGAGGCGGGAGTAGAGATAGACTCCAACATGAAGAGGCTGAGGTGGAGAAGTGGAGGGTGGGACCAATTGGAGGAAACAATGTTTGTAGAAAAGAGGGAAGGAAAGGCAGGTGATGAACAGTTTAGGTCCCCTTATCAACAGAAAGATATGGGGTGGAACGGTGACACAGTGGTTATCACTGGTGCCTCATGGGTTCGATCCCGGCCTCGGGTCACCATCTGTGTGGACATTCTCCCCATACCTGCATGGGTCTCACCCCCACAACCCAAAGATGTGCATGGGTCTAAATTTAGAAAATAAAATCAACAGGAAGATATACTGGCATTGCAGGCAATCTGGTGAAGGTTCACTAGGTTTATCCTGGGTATGGAGGAATTTTCTTTTGAGGAGAGGTTGAGTGGATTGGTCTTGTACTCACTGAGTTTTGAAAAGTTAGAGGTTAACCTATTGAGACATATAGAATTCTCTGGCGGCTTGACAGGGTAAATGAGAGGATGCTTCCTGTGGGAGAGCGGCATTTCAGGCAGAGACGAGGAGTAATTCCTTCTCTCAGACGGTTAAGAATCTGTGGAATTCTTGACCGCAGATGGTGGGTGGTTAAGTATGTACAAGGCTGAGAGAGACAGATTTAAGCAATAAGGGAATCAAGGATTATGGGGATAAGGTGGGAAAGTGGAATTGAGGATTAGATCAGATCGGCCATGATCTCATTGAATGGCAGAGCAGACTCGATGGGCTGAATGGCCTATTTCTGTTCCCACTTCTTGTGGCCCTGTGATTGTTTGAAAATTAAAGGCTGTATTGTCTTCAATAGAGTGGCTCCTCGAAAGCTCATTATTTCCTGCGAAGCTTTGGGGTTTCTGAGGTTGTGGAAGTCCTGGTACAAATGCACGTTACGTGTCTGTTCATGTTACAGATGGATGAAAAGATTGGGGCCCCTACCTTGGGTACAGCTGCCTGCAAGACCACATTGGTAATGGGCAGGGGTGAGGTGCTGATCATGGAGATGACAATCACAAGCACATCTGGCCGTGCGGGAGGGCAGTCCTTCGCAAAATGCAGCAGGATCCTAAAGCCATTCTTGTCGTACGCAGTCACAGGGAGAACACTGCCTGCAATACACATGCTGTAGTCACTAAACCGCATAGTACAGGAGGAGGTTATCCAGCCTATCATGTCTGTCCTGACTCTTTGAAAGAGTTAATCAATTAACAACCTTCTGCTCCCCCCGTCTTCCCCTCCACAAAATGGCGTTGCAAATTTCCCCTTTTTGAAAGTTCCTATTGAATCTGCTTCAATAGCTCTTTCAGGCATCGCTTTGCAGATAACAACTCGCTGTAAAAAAAAAAGTTTCCCCATGTCACCTCTCGATCGGTCTATCTGGTTACTACCCCTTTCTCCCCTGGTAATAGCTTCTCTTCATTGCTTCCCCCTCCCTCCTTGAAAAAACCCAGTCACACACGTTTCCCTCACCCTCTCAAACCTTGCCATCTGTCAACCTCAACATTGCAAACACTGGTAGATTGTTGAACTACAGAAGGCATCATAGCCAAGCTAGATCCTGTCAGGCAGGGAATCCAGGGTAGTGTTGAGGAGCAGAAATCCTGAACTTGCTTCATCCCTGAGGTGCTGTGCACGTTTCCTTGGCCGCAGGAAAATACTTCTCACTGTGCTTTGATAAATATGACAATAAATCAAATCAATCAATGTTGAATCTAAAAAGGTCCTTGGTTGAGACTAATTCAGTACAGACCAAAGTCAAGCCAAGAGGAAAAGAAAAATGATCAACTCAAGGGTAAATATCATTGCCTTTCTGCAAGGGTCCTGGTTACAGGGAATGGGCACTCTTAATGCAAGTGACAAGTATGGCAACTTTAACCCAGACGCTGTGGAGCAAGAAAAAGTTCTAATTTCTTCAAAATAATCTGGACCTGTTTTTAAGAATGTTTGAAACAACATTTAAGAGCTTGCATCAGTTGGAAAAAAAATCGATTGTAATTTTCTTGGAAAATGTGATCTGTCAAACCTTGAACTCAAAGCAGTACCAACAGGAAGTTATGGACCTGAACTGTGCGACTGGCAGACACAAAACGAGAACTGGAGGTAGAAAGTGAACAAGCACACAGATAGAGACACAAATGCTGCAGCAAGAACGATTATCAAACCCCTGCCGTGTTTAGGAGAAAGCCAAGCTGTCTACAAAAAGTTCATTTTCCGTTTGGCAATAATAAGAAAGAGAGTTCTGGAAGCTCTTGTGCAAGAAATGTATGATAGAGCTAAAACAAAACAAAGGACTAAATCCTAAAAGCAACGTGACAAGATCAGGCAGAGGAAAGAGCAGAGAGTTAATATCAGAGGAGCAGATGGTGAGCCGAGTACTGTTAGTTTGTTGTCCTCATCAGCACTGATGTGGCCCGAGTGAGAGGGCGCCAGTGTACGTGCTGTCCCGCTGGCTGGTGTTAACCGTATCCTGGAACCTCAGGTGGAACACAGCTGCTGGTGAACAGGACTCAAGGGCCAAAGTGATAGAGGAAGAAAGTGAGAGATCGCACACGCCAGCAGCCGGGTTACAGACACGGAGATATACCTGGTGCCACACGTGTATGGGGAACGATGCAGGTGCAGTTGGGACCACTCTGAGATTGCTGCTGAGGCATATTGATGGGACAGTGTAGAATTAGATTTACTCTGTATCTAACCCGATGATGTACCTGCCTTGGGAGTGTTTTCATTTTCCAATTATGGGGCAAATTAGTTTGGCTAATCCACCTACCCTGCACATTTTTGGGTTGTGGGAGTGAGACGCAGGCAGGCACGGGGAGAATGTGTGAACTCCACACAGACAGTGACCCGGGGCCGGGATCGAACAGAGTTCCTCAGAGCCCTGAGGCAGCAGTGCTAACCACTGCACCACCGTGCCGTCCCCTGTCCTGGGAGTGCTTGACTGGACAGTGTAGAGGAAGTTTTACTCTGCATCTAACCTTGTATTGTACCTGTCCTGGGGGCAGTGTAGCGTGACTTTTATCTAACCTTGTACTGTACCTGCCCTGGGAGTGTTTGATGGGACAGTGTAGAGGAAGTTTTACTCTGGTGTCTAACCCCATACTGTACCTGCCCTGGGAGTGTTTGATGGGATCAGTGGTTGCCTAAAAGATAAAATTTTCCATTGCTTGCAAGATTCACTCAAACAAAAAGTTTGATGAAACTGTTTCCAATGTTATTCTTGAACAATGAGTTGATTTGATTTATTGTCACATGTACCGAAGTACAGTGAAAAGTATTTTTCTGCAGCCGAGGGAACGTACACAGTACGTACATAGTAGACAAAAGAATAATCAACAGAGAACATTGACAAATGGTACATCGACAAACAGTGATTGGTTACAGTGCGGAGCAAGGCGCCAAACAAAGCAAATACATGAGCAAGAGCAGCATAGGGCATCGTGAATAGTGTTCTCACAGGGAACAGATCAGTCCGAGGGGGAGTCGTTGAGGAGTCTTGTAGCTGTGGGGAAGATGCTATTCCTATGTCCGGATGTGCGAGTCTTCAGACTTCTGTACCTTCTGCCTGATGGAAGGGTCTGGAAGAAGGCAATGCCTGGATGGGAGGGGTCTTTGATAATGCTGTCTGCCTTCCTGAGGCAGCGGGAGGTGTATACAGAATCAATGTGGGGGTGGCAAGCTTGTGTGATGCGTTGGGCTGAGTTCACCGCACTCTGCAGTTTCTTGCGATCTTGGACCGAGCAGTTGCCATACCAAGCTGTGATGCAGCCGGATAGGATGCTCTCTATCGCACATCTGTAGAAGTTTGTGAGTGTCAATGCAGACACGCCAAATTTCTTTAGCTTCCATAGGAAGGGTTTCCAACCCTGCCGAGTTACCCTGTGCTGCTGATTCCAGCACACACACCCAACATTCACTCTGAGGTGTACGTGTACAAAGCCACCCACTTAACCACTCACTCATCAAAATAAACAGGTTGCAGACAACTGCAGACCTGAGCAGAGGCGGTGAGGGGTGGGAGGGGACCTGAGCAACAAACCCCACTCTCAGTACCTGAAAAGAGTGGGAAAGAGGGAATCTGTGATTGGAGAAGAGGAATCTGACTGGAGTAGTGAGTGCAGCAGAGAGGGAACCTGATTGAAGAAGCAATGATTATGAGGGAGTGGGAATCTCTGGCTTTCTAACATGTTTATTACACAGAAGATTTTGAGGGAACATCGTCCAATCCCAAGCCCATCTTACACAGAGACTGAAGATACTCACTTGGTTTAATCATCTCCAGAGGAACTGTCACATTGCTGAGCGACATGTCTGGAAAGGGACTGCGAAGAGGACTGGATGGCAGAGGGGAGAGTGAGCGGAACAGAGGGCTGCCAGGTGCTGCAGAAGGGGTACTATACCCACTGCCCGCTGGTGCCCCAGAAACAATGCCTGTCATACTAGGGTCATAAATAAAAACATGGTTACTTATCTCTCAACAGTATGTTGAACTCACATTCCAGCCTTCACCAAGATTATTTTCCCAAAATAACGCCTTATTCAGGACAGGATAATCAAGTAAAATGGGACCATTTAAATATAGAATTTATCTTGGTTCCTCAAGTCTCTCACACACACACACCATCCACCCCCACCCACCCATTCCCTACCCTCATTAAACCCCCTCCCTTACCTCCACCAACCCCCACGGCGCCCAACTCCTCCATCACCACTCCCTCCACCCACATTATCCCCACCCACTCTAACCCCATCCCTCCACCATATCCACCCTCCCCCCCATCCCCATAACCACAATAGGGCAGCACGGTAGTACACTGGTTAGCACTGGTGTTTCACAGCACCAGGGTACCGGGTTCGATTCCCGCTTGGGTCACTGTCTGTGCAGAGTCTGCACGGTCTTCCAGTGTCTGTGTGGGTTTCGCCCAGGAACTCCGATTTCCTCCTACAAATCCCGAAAGACGTGCTTGTTGGGTGAATTGGACATTCTGAATTCTCCCTTACCCGAACAGGTGCCTTAGTGTGGTGACTAGGGAATTGTCTTTTAAAAATGCTTTATTAAGGCATTTATATATCATCAAACACAACCAAACCCAAAAAGAGAACAGGAAACCACAGAAATAAATAACTAATACCCCACCCTGCCTGCCATTACCCTCCACCCACTGGGATCCACAGAGCCTCATACCATAACCCAGCAGGGGATTGTCACAGTAACTTCATTGCAGTATTAATGTAAGCCGACTTGTGGCACTAATAAAGATTACTACCTCTCCCCACCCATTCCATCCATTTCCCTTTGCGCGCCTCCCTCATTCCCCCTCGCACTCTAACCCCTCCACTCTCCGTTCACTCCTGGTTCCTGCTTTATCACCACCTGGCCGCAATAAATATTTAGGAGGAGGACAAAAGTACCAAAACGCATTGCGATGAACAGTGACGTACCCTTTCACCTCTCCTAGAACTTTCTGTCCAAGCATATCCAGCTCACATAGGTTGTTGCTGGGTGTTGGTGGAATGCAGGAATTGGAATGGAGTGGGGCACCTGGAATCCTGGAGCCATGGGAAGGCGGTTGCAACATGGAGGCCGGATTAGACTGAGGTACACTGGAAATGGTGGTGGCAATGTTCAACAGCTGAGGAATGGCTGGTGTGTGTGGAGCCAGGGGGACCCCTGGGAATGGCAGACGAGACTGAGCTGTGGGCTGGTTTAATGTCAGAGGAACCGACTGCAACAAAGGAGTCATTGAGGAAACCAGCCCATCAGCAGCTGGTGGCCCTGTGAAGGGGTTGAGAGCGATGGCTTCAACCTGGAACAAAAAGAAAGCTGTTAATGGAAACACAGCAGTGAAGGTAGCCAGGACATCTCAGTGTCAAAGAAGAGGGAAAGTGGGGAAGGTAGAGGGCACATGGCAGCAAGAGGAGACTCCAAAGACAGTAGATGTGGGGCCAGAGCAAGTGCGAATGGAGGAGGGCCAGGAAACGGAGGGGGTAATTAGGGTGGGAAGGGTCTTGCAGCGCACACGGTCGTACCTGAAAATTGTTCCATAGAGATTCTCTGGAGTCTTTGTCAATCTCAGAGATCGATGGAGGATCATTCAGTCCTGAACCGGAACAAACAGGGTTAATTTTGGGGTCTAAATGTTGACACTCCTCAATGCAGAATTTGCTTCAGAAATGACCCGTTCACACCTACACCCCACCCTGCACACCTACTTCCAAACCCCGCCCAGAGAGGGAACGCCCTGCACCCCCGAACCGCACCCCCCCACCCCCTTCCCCGCCAGAGAGTGCAAGGTCCAGAGCCCGTTCAGCCTGGTATGACCGGACAAAGCCAGAAGGTACTGGGTGATTATCAGACTGGCCCTGCGTCATTCGCCAGGATCTGGGCTCAATGGAGTGTCTAAGACTGATGACCCTGGTACCACTGCGAACCATCCAGTCTCAGGCTGCCAGACCTGGGCAGAAATTGGCAAGGAATGAGGGCTGAGGGGAAGGGGTGCATCTGCATTCTGAGATCAATGCCGTACCCAATTTGCTGGTGGATGCCAGGCTGGAGCTCAGACAAGCCAAGGGATTCTCTAACTTTCAGGTTATCACACTATGTTCCCCTAGGTATGGAGGGCCTGATGTCAATACAAGGTGCACAATATGGTAATTGTTACACTGCCACCAATGGAAATTTGTTAGATTAATGCAGGGGACAAATCAAGGGAGCTTTACTCTGCATCTGACTCCCAATATGGTGTACTATTTCTGAACTCAATCCAGGATTTCAGCCCATTGCCGCTACTTAAAATCCCTCCTGATGATATTACAACATAACTATTGAGTCTCTGATTAACCCTTCTTGCTGAGGCTAGAACAATACTGTGCTACAACAGGCTGAGGATTATTGTCCACTCACATCTATGAATATGTGGAATGCAAAAGACTGCACATTACCCAGTGAAAGCAGTTCCACATCCAGCAGTCCCATTGAACTGGAAGGTTGTTTGGTCACGTTTGACAGGCTGGCTGATCGGGAGCCGGGATCATTGGAGATGTGTGGAGGTGGAGGGATGATGGGAAATACTGGCGCTATAGTGGGATTAGCCTTTGCTGGCGGGACATCCAACCCCGCCAGGTCGATCAGTGTCTCGGTGTTACTGGCTCCACTACTGACTGCAAGATACAAACACATGGTCAGTTCATCAAAACAGTACAACAGACAGCCCATCTGTCCTCTAAAATGTCGCTCTACCTGTTCAATGTTAAAATGGTACCTGTTTAATGTTAAAATGGTAATTGTTATTTAAAAAATTTTTTTTTTAGAGTAACCAATTATTATTTTTTTTCCAATTAAGGGCCAATTTAGCGTGGCCAATCCGCCTATCCTGCACATCTTTGGGTTGTGGGGGTGAAACCCACGCAGACACGGGGAAAATGTGCAAACTCCACACGGACAGTGACCCAGGGCCGGGATTCGAACCCAGGTCCTCAGCGCCGTAGTCCCAGTGCTATCCACTGCGCCACCGTGCTGCCCTGTAATTGTTAATTTGCCATTCCCCCCTGCCCACTCCTTCTCCAGCTAATAGGTATGTGAGACTGGAAAGGGCAAGTACATACAGAAAGCTGCTCATTAAACCCGAGGGTATAGATATTGCCCAAGGCAGGACTATGCAATCTGCAATCACAGTACAGCACTGAAGTAATATTTGAATTATGGGCTCAAGTCTCTGGACTGGGGCTTGAACTCACAACATTTTAACTCAGAAGTGAGTGTAATTTACTGGGTAGAGAATGAAAGATCTCAGTTCATGACATGTACTTCCTTCCTCTGCAATATCAGCTGTGCCAGGTGCTGTCTGACGACCCGGGGAGCAGCGGGTGACAGGAGGAAGGAGACCCCAGCTATGTTTCACTGGGTATTAAACAAGTGTGAGGGAGTAGGACCGCATATTATATAGATATACTCTGTCTGTGACCCCCAAACAAACGTTATCTCTGAAGAGTCACTAACGACCACTTGTGGACTGTACATCCCAAATTCAAAGAGAGCTATACAAAGACCATCTGTATTTAATAATAATCTTTATTAGTGTCACGAGTAGGTTACATTAACACTGCAATGATGTTATTGTGAAAAGCCCCTAGTCGCCACATTTTGGTGCCTGTTTGGATACACAGAGGGAGAATTCAGAATGTCTTTCGGGACTTGCGGGAGGAAATCGGAGCACCCGGAGGAAACCCACGCAGACGCAGGGGGAACATGCAGACTCCGCACAGACAGTGACCCAAGCCGGGAATTGAACCTGTGACCCTGTCGCTGTGAAGCAACAGTGCTAACCACTGTGCTGCCAACTCATTTTTACCAACCCAGGCTCACGAGAAGGCAATAGCTTGCCTGCTAAGATTAACGCCCCACATCCTTCCTTTCAATTTAAGTCTCCAGAACTTATTTTCTCTATCCCTCTCTTTACTGTCAGAATGTGGAGGGGACACACTTTTCGTGCTTAGAGTGTGTGCAAATAAAGTAATCCTTTGAGTTCTTTTTTGAAAAATTTAGAGCACCCAATAATTTTTTTTTCCCAATTAGGGAGAAATTTAGCGTGGTCAATCCTCCTACCCTGGACATCTTTTTGGGTTGTGGGGGTGAGACCCATGCAGACAAGAGGAGAATGTGCAAACTCCACACCGCCAGTGACCCGGGGCCAGAATCGAACCCGGGTCCTTGGCACCATGAGGCAGCAGTGCTAACCACTGGGCCACCGTGCTGCCCTGTAATCCTTTGAGTTCATCCTATCTTGAGTTTGATGTGGGGTTATTAAGAGAAAATTGGATCGTACAAACCAAAGGGCTGGGAAATACTCCACCGCATACAAAGAGGGAAACAAATCAAACACATCTTTCTGTTTACAAACTGGTGGTGACAGAATAAATCTGAATAAATCAGAATAAATTAACCCCCATCTTGTCCATAACACAAGTTACCTGATGGCCTTGAAGGTTCAGGCAGATCGAGGTCCCCATTTACAGTCTGTCCTTGAACAATCTTTTTGTAGGTGTTTATTGCACGTGATAGGTCATCGCTTGCTTGTAAAATCTCACCTGAAATAAAGTGGAAAAACCATTATAAATTGATCATGCGTCCGGGCGTCCAATCAGGGCGCTGCCGAAGATTTAAGATTTTGCAACTACAGATAGCCATAACCTGAAACACAAACTTTATTGTTCATAAATGTAATAATTTAGCTGTATCCAAGTGTTAGGAATCAGGGTCAACTGTGGGATTCACTGCCTGTGTTCACTGCTGTTGAAGGGAACCAGCTATTTCTGATAGGTAAAAGGGTCATTGATTTAGCCATTTTAATGTAAATACAAAAGCCCATTTCAAAATTCACTTTTTAAAATGAACTCCATCATAAGACTGCAAGCATGATTTCAGATTATAAATTGTACAGCTTGCAATAATGAAAGAAACATTTGCAACATCTACGATCTAACTCGAAGCGAATGAAACAGTTCAATGAAGGTCACAATAAGTTAACATGGATAAAATGAATCTGCCATTGTCCAAAATGTGCAGTCAGCAAAAAACCAGTAGAAGCCAGAGCTGATTAAAAGTGTAAATCACATCCCAATACACAACAAACATTCAAAGGTGCAATATATTCATGGACATTGATAATTGACAATTAACAATTCAATCAAATACATTTGAGACTCATCCAAGCCAATCAGCACATTACAAGGGTAGGGACAGATGGAGTCAGACTGATAACATTTTCCTTAAAGATAGAGGTCCGGGCAGCCATTTTCCATCCAGGATCACGCTATACCTTTTACCCAATTACTCGCTATCCGTATTTCGTATTTTCATATTTCCACTCTAACTCTTAAAGTCTGCGCAAGCTGTTTTGCTTTGAGCAAGAAACCATTACTGTATTTTGAAAATTCAATGTGTTTGTAAACCACTAAGTTAATTATATCTCTTAAAGCCTTCTGCAGGGATTTCTTGAGAACATTTGATTTGTAACCACAAGATGATTTCAAAATCTCAATTATAATCAATAGACACAATAAAAGATTTCATTTTGCACCCGAGACGTGTAGCTTAAATTTCTACAGAGTTAAAAGTGTATACGAGACTACACTTAAACCGCATGGTAGATTTCAACAGCTGTCAATTCCTGTCAGCAGTCTGATCTCCTGACCTTTCCTGGAATTGAAAAACTCTATCCTAGAGTCATAGAGGTCGACAGCACAGAAAAGGATCTTCGGCCCATCATGTCTGCGCCGGTCAAAAACAACCACCTAACAATTCTAATTCCATTTCCCAGTACTTAGCCCATCTTGTATGTCTTGACATTACAAGTTCACATCTAAATACTTCTTACATGTTTTGAGGGTCTCTGCCTCCACCACCCTTTCAGGCAGCGAGTTCCAGACTTCCACCACTCTCTGGGTGAATAAGATTTTCCTCACATCCCCTCTAAACCTCATGCCCCTTAGCTTAAATCTATGCCTCCTGGTCATTGAGTCCTCCACCAAGGGGAAAAGTTTCTTCCTGTCTACTCTATCTATGCCCCTTATAATTTTACACATGTCAATCTTATACCCCCTCCCCCTCAAGTCTCCTCTGCTCCATGGAATGCAACCCCAGTCTATCCAATCTCTCTTCATAACTAAAACTTTCCAGCCCAGGTAACATCCTGGTTAATCTCCTCTGCACTCTTTCTAGTGCTATCGTATCCCTCTACAAGGTGGACTCCAGAACTGCGCACAATACCCTAGCTGTGGCCTAACCAACGTTTTATACTGTTCCAGCATAACCTTCTTGCTCTTAAACTCAATGCCTCATCTAATAAAGGCAAGTATACCATATGCCTTCTTTTTTTAAAAATATATTTTATTGAAATTTTTCGTTCACAATTTTTTCCCCTTACACATCAAACAGAAAGAGAATTTAACAGTACATGTAACATGTTAACCACACTCTAATAAAAAGTAACTAACCAACATGGTAAACTAATCAATTAACATAAAATGAAACTTTCCGCTCTCCCCTCTCCCCCCCCCCTCCCCCCTGGGTTGCTGCTGCTGGTCATCTATCTTCCCTCTAACGTTCCGCTAGGTAGTTGAGGAATGGTTGCCACCGCCTGGTGAACCCTTGAGCCGATCCTCTCAGTGCAAACTTAATCTGCTCCAGTTTTATGAACCCCGCCATATCGTTTATCCAGGCCTCCAGTCCGGGGGGTTTCGCTTCCTTCCACATGAGTAAAATCCTACACCGGGCTACTAGGGACGCAAAGGCCACGACATCGGCCTCTTTCGCCTCCTGCACTTCCGGCTCATCCGCAACTCCAAATAAAGCTAACCCCCAGCCTGGTTTGACCCGGACCTTCACCACCTTCGAAATCACTCCCGTCACTCCCCTCCAATGCCGGGCACAACCAAAACATATGCGTGTGGTTTGCCGGGCTTCCGCCGCACCTCCCACACTTGTCCTCCACTCCGAAGAACCTGCTTAAGCTTGCTCCCGTTATGTGTGCTCTATGTAGCACCTTAAATTGAA
The DNA here is from genome assembly GCF_047496885.1 of Scyliorhinus torazame. Taxonomy (NCBI): domain Eukaryota; kingdom Metazoa; phylum Chordata; class Chondrichthyes; order Carcharhiniformes; family Scyliorhinidae; genus Scyliorhinus; species Scyliorhinus torazame. The sequence goes on along the minus strand of NC_092724.1, from coordinate 118,542,038 downwards.
TCAGGCTAAGCCTGGCACATGAAGAAGAGGAATTTACCCTGCTTAGGGCATCAGCCCACAGACCCTCCTCTATCTCCTCCCCGAGCTCTTCTTCCCACTTTCCTTTTAGTTCGCCCACCAGCTCCTCCCCCTCTTCTCTCATCTCTCGGTATATCTCTGACACCTTGCCCTCCCCGACCCACACCCCCGAGAGCATTCTATCCTGGATCTCCGTGTCGGGAGCAATGGAAATTCCCTCACCTGTTGTCTTGTGAACGCCCTCACCTGCATATACCTAAAGAAATTTCCCCGGGGCAGCTTATACTTTTCCTCCAACGCTCCCAAGCTCGCAAACGTCCCGTCTTTAAATAAATCTCCCACCCTCCTAATTCCCAGCTCTGGAATCCTCCATCCATCCTCCCTGGGGTAAACCTATGGTTGTTCCTGATTGGGGACCCCACCAGGGCTCCCAGCACACCTCTCTGTCGCCTCCATTGTCCCCAGATATTTAATGTTGCCGCCACCACTGGGTTCGTGGTAAATATTTTTGGTGAGAACGGTAGTGGCGCCGTCACCAGCGCCTCTAGACTCATCCCTTTACAGGACTTTCTCTCTAGTCTTTTCCACGCCGCTCCCTCTCCCTCTATCATCCATTTACGGATCATCACCACATTGGCGGCCCAATAGTAGTCGCCCAAATTCGGCAGCGCCAGTCCCCCTCTATCTCTGCTACGTTGTAAGAACCCCCTCCTTACCCTCGGAACTTTCCCTGCCCACACGAAGCTCGTGATGCTCCTGTCTATTTTTTTTAAAGAAGGCCTTAGTGATCAGTATAGGGAGACATTGGAATACAAATAGGAACCTCGGGAGGACCATCATCTTAATTGCCTGCACTCTGCCCGCCAGTGACAGTGGCTGCATGTCCCACCTCTTGAAGTCCTCTTCCATTTGTTCCACCAGTCGTGCCAGATTAAGTCTGTGCAAGGTTCCCCAGCTCCTGGCTATCTGAATCCCCAGGTATCGAAAGTTTCTTTCCACTTTCCTTAAAGGCAGGCCATCTATCCCTCTACTCTGGTCCCCAGGGTGTATCACGAAAAGTTCACTCTTCCCCATGTTAAGCCTATATCCCGAGAAATCTCCGAACTCCCTCAATATCTGCATGACCTCTGTCATCCCCCCCCACTGGGTCCGTCACATGCAACAGTAGGTCATCCGCGTAGAGTGACACTCGGTGTTCTTCTCCCACTCTAATCACCCCTCTCCCCATTTCTTGGAGTCTCTCAGCGCCATGGCCAGTGGTTCAATTGCCAACGCGAACAGTAATGGAGATAGCGGGCATCCCTGTCTTGTTCCCCTGTATAGTCGGAAATACTCCGATCTTTGCCGACCCGTGACCACACTTGCCGTTGGGGCCCCATAGAGGAGTTTGACCCAGCTAATAAACCCGTTCCCGAACCCGAACCTCCTCAGCACCTCCCATAGATACTCCCACTCCACCCTGTCAAATGCCTTCTCTGCATCCATTGCCGCCACTATCTCTGCCTCCCCCTCTACTGGGGGCATCATTATCACCCCTAATAGCCGTCGCACGTTGACATTTAGTTGTCTCCCCTTTACGAATCCTGTCTGGTCTTCGTGCACCACCCCCGGGACACAGTCCTCTATCCTCGATGCCAGCACCTTTGCTAGCAATTTGGCGTCCACATTTAAGAGTGAAATAGGCCTATAGGACCCGCACTGCAGCGGATCTTTATCCCGCTTCAAAATTAGCGATATCGTCGCCTCCGACATTGTCGGGGGTAGAGTCCCTCCTTCCCTGGCCTCGTTAAAAATCCTCACCAACAGCGGGGCCAGCAGGTCCACATATTTTCTATAGAATTCCACCGGGAACCCATCTGGTCCCGGAGCCTTCCCTGCCCGGGAATGTTCCCCGGCCCCTTGGTAACCTCGTCCACCCCAATTGGTGCCCCCAGGCCTTCCACCTCCTGCTCCTCCACCCTCGGGAACCTTAATTGGTCCAGAAACTGCCGCATCTCCTCTTTTCCCTCCGGAGGTTGGGACCTATAAAGTCTTTCGTAAAAGGTCTTAAACACCCCGTTTATCTTCCCTGCTCTCCGCACCGTAGCTCCCTTTTCGTCTCTAATTCCCCCTATCTCCCTCGCCGCTGTCCTCTTTCGCAGCTGATGGGCCAACAGTCGACTAGCCTTTTCCCCATATTCATACCTCATCCCCTGTGCCTTCCTCCACAGCACCTCCGCCCTCCTGGTGGTCAAAAGGTCGAACTCCGTCTGGAGTCGTCGTCCCTCTCTGTACAGTCCCTCCTCCGGGGTCTCCGCAAATTCTCTGTCCACCCGTAAGATCGCCCCCAGTAATCTTTCCCTTTCCTTGGCCTCTGTTTTCCCTTTGTGGGCCCTGATGGAGATCAGCTCTCCTCTGACCACCGCCTTTAATGCTTCCCATACCACTCCCACTCGGACCTCCCCGTCGTCATTGGCCTCCAGGTACGTCTCGATACATCCCCGCACTCTTCCACAGACTCCCTCATCCGCCAACAATCCCACATCTAATCGCCAGAGTGCACGCGGCTCCCTCTCCTCTCCTAGTTCCAGGTCCACCCAGTGTGGGGCATGATCCGAAATAGCTATGGCTGAATACTCAGTTTCTTCCACCCTCGAGATCAACGACCTTCCCAAAACAAAAAAAATCTATCCGGGAGTACGCCTTATGAACATGGGAGAAGAAGGAGAACTCCCTGGCCCTCGGTCTAAGAAATCGCCATGGATCCACTCCCCCCATTTGGTCCATAAACCCCTTAAGCACCTTGGCCGCTGCTGGCCTTCTTCCGGTCTTAGATCTGGATCTATCTAACCCTGGGTCCAGCACGGTGTTGAAGTCTCCCCCCATTATCATCAAGTTTCCTACCTCCAGGTCCGGTATACGTCCCAGCAGCCGCCTCATAAATCCCGCATCATCCCAATTCGGGGCATATACGTTAACCAACACAACCTCCATTCCCTCCAGCCTGCCACTCACCATTACATATCTGCCTCCACTATCTGCTACAATGCTCCTTGCTTCGAATGATACCCGTTTCCCCACCAGTATGGCCACCCTTCTATTCTTTGCATCCAGCCCTGAATGGAACACCTGTCCCACCCATCCTTTCCTTAACCTAACTTGGTCCGCCACCTTCAGGTGCGTCTCCTGGAGCATAACCACGTCTGCCCTCAGTCCTTTCAAGTGCGCGAGCACTCGGGCCCTTTTTAATCGGTCCATTTAGGCCTCTCACGTTCCACGTGATCAGCCTCACTAGGGGGCTACCTGCCCCCTTCCCGTGTCGACTAGCCATCACCCTCTCTAGGCCAGTCCCACGTCCCGATTCTGCGCTCCCACCCGTTCCCCAGGTGGCGCATTCCAGCCCCGACCACCCTTTCTTTAGCCAGTTCCTCTTTGATTTCTGCAGCAGCAACCCAGTTATTCCCCCCCCCCCACCCGCTAGATCCCCCTCTAGCGTGATTGCTCCCCCCATATTACTTCCGCAAGTCAGCTGACTTCAACTGACCCCGGCTTCTCCTGCTCACTCCTTGACCTCCCCCCCCGTGTGGGGAACTCCCATCTACCTTGTGCCTATCTTCCCGCCATTATCTGTCTGGCACGGGAACATCTCTGTAGCTGTCCCGCCCCTTGTGGCGCAGCTCCCTCTGCCACCCCACTCCCATTCCCCATCCCCCGCCTATGTCTCTTCTTTCCCCCCACCGGCGCCCACATTTCTTAGTGTTCCCCCCCCTTCCCAATTTACATCTCTATATACATCGACAGTGACATTTCCCTCTAATATCAGTCCCTCAGTTCCGATCCAGTTTCTCGGCTTTAATAAAGGTCCATGCTTCTTCCGCCGTTTCGAATTAGTGATGTCTCTCCTGGTACGTGACCCATAGTCGCGCCGGCTGCAGCATCCCGAACTTCACCTTCTTCTTGTGTAACACCTCCTTGGTTCGATTAAAACTCGCCCTCCTTCTCGCCACCTCCGCACTCCAATCCTGGTACACCCGTACTACTGCATTCTCCCGTCTACTACTCCGTACCTTTTTGGCCCATCTCAGAACCACTTCTCTATCATTAAAGCGGTGAAATCGCACGATTGTCGCCCTAGGTGGTTCTCCCGCCTTTGGTCTCCTCGCCGGGACCCGATGAGCCCCCTCCACTTCTAAGGGGCCCGAAGGGGCCTCAGCTCCCATCAGCGAGCTTAGCATCGTGCTCACGTAAGCCCCGCAGTCCGCTCCTTCCACTCCTTCGGGGAGACCCAGGATCCGAAGGTTCTTCCTTCGTGCTCTGTTTTCTAGGGCCTCAATCCTTTCAATGCACTTTTTGTGGAGCGCCTCGTGCGTCTGTGGTTTGACCGCCAGGCCCAGGATCTCGTCCTCATTATCCGTCACCTTCTGCTCCACCACGCGGAGCTCTGTCTCCTGGGTGCTTTGTGCCTCCTTAAGCCCCTCAATTGCCTGTAGCATCAGGGTCAGCACCTCCTTCTTAAGTAGCTCCACACACCGTCTTAAAAATCCGTCTTGATCGGGCCCCCATGTCGCCTGGGCTTTCTCCGCCGCCATCTTGCTTCTTTTTCCCTTCTGTCCCTATCGTCGAGGATTCTTCGCGATGTAGCCGCCGCCGATATTTTTCTCTTTCGTTGGGGGGGACTCCCTATTAACTCACCCCACACCGGGTTTCGTCGTGAGAAAATTTCCCGTTGGGGCTTTTAAAAGAGCCCGAAGGTCCGTTGGAGCTGGAGCCGCCGAAACGTGCAGCTTAGCTAGGCATCGCTGCAACCGGAAGTCACCATATGCCTTCTTAACCACTATATTCACTTGCCATGCTACCTTAAGGGACTGGTATACATAATAGAATGCCTACAGTGCAATAGGAGTCTGCGCTGACCCTTCGAAAGAGCACCCTACCTAGGCCCAAACCCCGCTTTAGTCCTGAATTCCCACCCAACCTTTGGACACTCAGGGGCAATATAGCATGGCCAAACCACCTAAGCTGCACGTTTGGATCGTGGGAGGAAATCGAAGCATCCTCATTTCGGATTCAGTATTTATCCTTTAGATACCTCTCCCACATTACTATCCAAATGTGCATGAAAAACAGGGAGAGGTATACAAACATGCTTGCACCCAAACCTTTCCCCATCCCAGCAACCACCGCCCCCTGCCTTTTTTCACTCTTCTGAAGATGCCGTTACTATCTCTGCCCATACACAAATGACTATCCCTTAGATAAGTAATGAAGTCTTCAGATGCAATTGGCAGGGGTAGGGGGGGGGAACCTTTTCATGTTGACTCGTAATAAGCCAGTCTGACCGTTAGACCTTCCATTGAGAGGTCACAGAGGTGTGAGCATAATGTCACACAAGCAGACAGCTCCTGAACATTGCATCAATATTTTTTGTGAAATCATGGGCGGGATTCTCCGGCCACATTCGCCCGGCGACAGGAGAATCCCTCCCGAGGTCAATGGAGTCCTCCATTGTATGCGGCTCAGCATTCTTACGGCGGGCGTGGTGGGAGAATCCAGCCCCATGTCTTTGATAATGTCTGAATTTACTTTGATCACAGACCTTAGACCTTACACAAACACACCAGCCTCCTGAAGAATTGGAAGGCAAAGTCATTGTGTACGAGTTAGAATTACCCATCTTCCATGTTGGAGTGTCCGTGCGAGAGATCATGTCCACATGCATGGGCATGAGAGCGAGTCTGGGCGCATGTGGACATGAGAGTGTGCAGAGAGTAAATGTACCTACGTACATGTGTGAGCTGACATGTACGACCGAGCATGCGCCTGCAAGTACGACCGAGCATGCGCCTGCAAGTGAGCATGAATGCGTCAACAGGCGTGTGTGAGCAAGCATGCGCAAGGGGACAAGCAGGTTTGTGCGCACAAGCAAGTTTGCATGGGATGGGGGGTGGGTGGGGTTTGCTACTCAGTGATATCTTTGTGCAAGATGTGCATAGTCATCAAATGATGATAAAATTGGGCTCAATTCTGATGCAGAAGCTTGATGTCATCTGCATGTCAGCTGACGAACAGTGTCTGGGCGAGGTACAGGATAGTACCAAGAGAACTGAAGCGTCAACACAGAGAAGCATAGAAAATGAGGGTGTGGGATAGCCAGACCCCATCTGTTTGCAATCTACGGAGGAAGTTTAATGACCTACCTAAGCTGTTGTCATTGTCCTCAGTCTCACTCGCAAGTTTGAACAATGTCCGTCTCATCTTCTCGCATCGGTCGTACAGCTCCTGAAAATCAGTAAAGTTTGTGTGTTGTCCATCTATACACAGACTCCAACATCAGCTTCCTTGACAGAAGCTCAATGCGCCCTCTGTGCAACAGCATGCATTAATATAGTGCTTTAACATTGAAAACAAATTGAACTTGCTCCACAGAGGCATATTCAAACAAAGGTAGTCATGGAGCCCAAGAAAAAACATTAGGCGGGGTGACCAAAAACTTTGATGTAAGAAGGATGTTTTCAGGAGGAGAGGGAGGGAAGGATAGGAAAGAAATTCCAGATGTGGCACAACACCTAATGGTGGGAAAACCAGTGAGACGTGCATAAAATACCTGACCCAGAGGAACAAAGAGCTCAGAGGGGCTGGGGGAAGTTACAGGGATAGAGATGATAGAATAAGCCATGAAGACATTTTAATATTGAGGACCATCAATTAAATTAGAGGCATTGCGGGATCAGGACTAAAATACAGGGTGGTGGGGGGGAATTGGGTCGGAGGAGCAGAAGACAGACCTCAAGGACAAAGTGAGAGGAAAGTGAGGGCTCGGGGGGGGAGCCTGGAGAGGGGCTTGGCCTGGTGATCAAATGGAAGTGAAAGATGCAGAAGATGCAGCTGAACTCTGGTCTCAGTCTTAGCGACAAACAAGTCCGGAAGCTGCTCACATTTGTTGTAGGTGAGGGTGGAGGGAGCAGGGGATTAAGAAGGCGGTTGGTTGTGGAGTAAGGAAACCAGGATTACGTTTGAGTTCAAAGATGATTTTTGAGTGGGGCTCAGTGAATGGGTTTGCCAGAGGAGAAGATTGATGGCCCGTGATGCGCTCCAATAAAATCTGATCATGATTGTAGGACTAGTTGACCATCGGATTTATTTTTTATTTTTTAAAAGACCAATCCAGCACAGGAACAGGCCCTTCGGCCCTCCAAGCTTGTACCGGTCATGATACCAACCTTTGCCCAAACCCTCAGCACTTCCTTGTGCTGTATCCCTCCATACCCATCCTATCCATGTGTTTGTCAAGATGCCTTTTGAACACCGTTAAGGTATCTGCCTCCACAACCTCCCTAGCAACCCATTCCAGGCACTCACCACCCTCTGTGTAACAAACCTGCCTCGCACATCTCCTCTAAACCTTGCCCCAGGGACCTTAAACCTATGCCCCCTGGTGTCTGAAATCTGCACTCCTTGTACTGGATGGAGTGAAGGTGGGTAGAGTATACCAGGGTTCAATGACGATTGATATTCAGGCGTATATTTTGGACATGGGATGTGAGGAACAGCTGAGCAGATTCACGGCTATAGAAATAATGCGGCAAATGGAGACCATTATAATCTGACTGAGAACTCAGACTAAAAGAGTCAAAGCAATTTACACACACAGGCCATTTAGCCAATCATATCCACGTACCTAGGATGGTAATAGCAACAAGCAACTGACCACACAGAAGAAAGATTGAAGCCCAAGTCACCTCGGTTTGCTCGTGTTACCCAGGGCAGCAGTAGGATTTCTAGATTTGACCTCATAGATTAAAACGTTGTAACTCAGCCATGTCTCATGTTTCAGATTACTACGACTGACTCTCTTTTGGGATGGCTATGCGTGTGTCTGCGTGCAAGTGTGTGCCTGGGTCGTGTGGTTACGAATCGGCGGAGGTCGGAGTACTTCCGGCTGTATCGAGGGACGAGGCAGGGGTGCCCCCTGTCCCCCCTGTTGTTTGCATTAGCAATTGAACCTTTGGCCATGGCATGAAGGGAGTCCAGGAAATGGAGGGGGGTGGTTCGAGGGGGAGAGGAGCATCGAGTGTCGCTGTACGCAGACGACCTGTTGCTGTATGTGGCGGACCCAGTGGAGGGGATGGTGGAGGTCATGCAGATCCTAAGGGAGTTTGGGGACTTCTCGGGCTACAAGCTCAATGTAGGGAAGAGTGAGCTTTGTGGGGATCAGGGAAGAGAGATAGACGACCCACCGTTGAGGAGGGCGGAAAGGAGCTTTCGATATTTGGGGATCCAGGTAGCTAGGAGCTGGGGGGCCCTGCACAAACTTAATTTGACGCGGCTGGTGGAGCAGATGGAGGAGGACTTTAAATGGTGGGACATGTTGCCACTCTCGCTAGCGGGCAGGGTACAGTCGATTAAAATGGTGGTCCTCCCGAGGTTTCTTTTTGGAAGCCCGGCGAACCATGCCAATATGTTTTGGTCGTGCCCGGCACTGGATGGGTTCTGGAGGGGAGTTGCGAGAACTATATCGAAGGTGGTGAAAGTCCAGGTCAAGCCAAGCTGGGGGCTAGCATTATTTGGAGTAGCGGACGAGCCGGGAGTGCAGGAGGCGAAAGAGGCCGGCATTCTGGTCTTCGTGTCCCTGGTAGCCCGGCGAAGGATCTTGTTAGTGTGGAAAGCTGCGAAGCCCCCCAGTGTGGAAGCCTGGATAAATGACATGGCAGGGTTTATCAAGTTGGAGAGGATAAAGTTTGCCTTGAGAGGGTCTGTGCAGGGGTTCTACAGGCGGTGGCAACCGTTCCTAGACTATCTCGTGGAGCATTAGATGGAGTTCGGTCGACAGCAGCAGCAACCCGGGGGGGGGGGGGGGGCAATCTGAGCAAGAGAATACATAAATGATCCGGAAAACTGATATGTATGGGAGGAATCCAATGTACAAAGTTCTGTATCATATTGATTTGCCATGTTTATGTCTTGCTATGCGAGTTTTCTTTTCTTTTTGTTACGGGGGGGGGGGGGGGGGGGTTTGTTTGTATGGTTGAAAATTTTGTTTAAAAATTCTTAATAAACATATATTTTTTTAAAAAGTGTGTGCCTGGGTCTGCGTGCGCCTGGGTCTATATAAAAGCGATTATTTAGGTGTGGGTAGGAGAGTGTGCTTGGTGGGATGAGAGTTTGGATTCCAGATTATGAGAAATAAAGCTCAAGGTAGATTGGGGGGGGTCAGGATTACCGTCATCAGCTCTTTGTCCCCTTCTGTCGAATCCTCCTTGCTGTAATGAGCCAACATTTCATTCAATAGACGCACGTTATTGTTCACCTCCTCCAGAGTGCTCAAACGCTTTGTTATTTTCTGCATTCGGGCTTCATCCTGTGCAAGGTACAGCAATAAAATAATCTGAATATTCACAGCTTGCGTCTACTCTACTATGTTGTAAACCCAGTGCTGCTTAAAACAAAAGACCAACCATCACCCAGGATCATCCTGATGTTTGTACATCTTGTCCAAATAATACAGTAAATTTTATGATTATTGGGTTAGAGAAAAGCTTCCTCTATTTGTCCCCATCAAACACTCCAAGAGCGGGTACAGCACTGGGTTAAATACAAGTAAATTGGGCGGCACGGTGGTGCAGTGGTTAGCACTGCTGTCTCATGGCGCCAAGGGCCCGGTTCGATCCCGGCCTCGGGTCGCCATCCATGTGGAGTTTGCACATTCTCCGGTTGTCTGCGTGGGTCTCAACCCCACAACGCAAAAATGTGCAGGATAGGTGGATTGGCCACATTAAATTGCCTCTTAATTGAAAAAAAAAGAATTGGGTACTTTAGATTTATTTTAAAAAGTAAATCAATCTCCCTCTACACTGTTCCCATCAGACACGATAAACAGCAGGGCCAGGAGAATAATAGAGTGCAAGAAAGGGCGAGACTGAGTGCGAAGCCGGGAAGATAAAGGAGCGCAAGAAAGAGCGAGACGGAGAGCGGAGCTGGGAGGATAAAAGAGCGAGAGAAAGAACAAGACGGAGATCTGAGCTGGGAGGACAAAAGAGTATCACAAAGAGCGAGACTGAGTGCGGAGCTAGGAGGATGAAAGAGCGAGAAAAAGTGAGACTAAGAGGAGAACCTGGAGGATAAAAGAGTGCGGACTAAAGAGCGCAAAAAGAGCGAGACTAAGACAATCGCCGGAGAGATAAAAGAACGTGAGAAAGAACAGGAATGAGAGTGGAGTCGGGAGGACAAAAGAGCTTCCACTGGCAGGAAGGGAATAGGTGACCACCAGGCAGAGCAAGAGGACTAGACAGGCAGGGCCAGAATCTCCTGTGGCCATTCCCCTGCAAATCAGATATACTGCTTTGGATACTATCGGGGGGGACGGGGAAATGGCCTCTCAGGGGTAAGCAGCAACAGCCAAATTCATTGCACCACGGTTGGCTCTGCTAAATAGGGGAGGAGTAAAAGGTATGGGAATGCAATGATTGTAGAGGATTCAGTTGTAATGGGCATTTCTATGTCCACAAACGAGACTCCAGGATGATTTGTTGCCTCCCTGGTGCTAGGGTCAACGATGTCTCAGAGCGGCTACAAGGCATTCTGGAGGGGGTTGTGGTACACATTGGTACAAATGACAAAGCAAAATGTGGGGCATTAGGAAGTAAGTTGAAAAGTAGGACCTCAAAGATAGTGATCTCAGGATTACTACCAATGCCACGTGCTAGTCAGAGTAAAAATAGCAGGAAATATAAGATGGCTGAAGAAATGGTGCAAGGGGGAGGGTTTGAGATTCCTGAGGCATTGGGACTGGTTCTTAGGGAGTTGGGACCAGTAGAAACTGGATGGGTTACACCTGGGCAGAACCAGAACTGATGTCATAGAATCATAGAATTTACAGTGCAGAAGGGGGGCCATTCGGCCCATCGGGTCTGCACCGGCCCTTGGAAAGAGCACCCTACTCAAGCACATACCTCCACCCTGTCCCTGTAACCCCACTTAACCTTTTAAAAAAATAAATTTAGAGTACCCAATTCATTTTTTCCAGTTAAGGGGCAATTTAGCATGGCCAATCCACCTAGCTTGCAGATCTTTAGGTTGTGGGGGCAAAACCCACGCAAACACGGGAAGAATGTGCAAACTCCACATGGACAATGACCCAGAGCTGGGATCGAACCTGGGACCTCGGCGCCAAGAGGCAGCAATGCTAACCACTGAGCCACCGTGCTGCCTGCCCCACCTAACCTTTCGGACACTAAGGGGTCATTTATCATGGCCAATCCACCTAACCTGCATATCTTTGGATTGTGAGAGGAAACCGGAGCACCCGGAGGAAACCCACGCAGACACGGGGAGAAAGTGCAAACTCCACACAGTTAGTCACCAGAGGCCGAAATTGAACCCGGGACCCTGGAGCTGTGAGACAGCAGTGTTAACCACTGTGCACCCTGCCACCCATGAGGGGGAATATTTGCTAGAGTGGTTGGGGTGGATTTAAACTAAAATAGCAGGAGGATGAGAGGGTGGGAATCTATGCAAGGAGTCAGAAGAGGGGGAAACACGGACAAAAACAAAAGACAGAAAAGGAAATAAGAAAAGTGATTGACAGAGGAATCAAGGGCCAGAAAGAATCAAGCAGGGCCACAATGAAAAATAATGGGATTGGGACAAGGAAGGTTAATAAGTCAAGCCTGAAAGCTTTGGCCCCCTAATGAACAGAGCATTCACATTTAAGTGGATGATTTAATAGCACAAATAGATGTAAACGGGTATAATATAGACGGGATTAGAGACATGGCTGCAGGGGTGGGAATTAAATATCCATAAGTATTCAGTATTTAGGAAGCACAGACAAAAAGGAAAACACGGTAAGGTTGCCTTACTGGTTAAAGAGGTCGATAGCACAATAGTGCGGAAGGATATTTGCTCCGATGATGTGAAATCTGTATGGGTAGAGCTGAGAAACACTATGGGGCAAGAAACGTTAGTGGGGGTTGTATATAGACCTCCACACTGTCATGGTGATGTTGGAAATAGGATTAAACAGGAAATTAGTAACTCATGCAATAGAAGAACATCTGTAATTATGGGTGACTTCAATTTGCATATAGATTGGCAAATCAAATTAGTAACAATACCATGGAATTCCTGGAGTATATACGGGATGGTTTTCTGGACCAATATTGAGGAATCAAGGACAAAGAAAAGTACAGCACAGGAACAGCAAGCCTGCACCGACCATGCTGTCCGTGTAACCTAAAACCTTTTACACTTCCGAGGACCATATCCCACTATTCCTATCCTATTCATGTATTTGTCAAGACTCCCCTTAAATATCACTATTGTACCTGCTTCCATCATCACCTCCTCCGGCAGCGAGTTCCAGGCACCACTACCCTCGGTGTAAACGCCTTTGCTCGTACATCCTTGTACAATTTGAATTGGCAAGTCATGTTGCAGCTGTATAGAACCTTAGTTAGGCCACACTTGGAGTATAGTGTTCAATTCTGGTCGCCACACTACCAGAAGGATGTGGAGGCTTTAGAGAGGGTGCAGAAGAGATTTACCAGGATGTTGCCTGGTATGGAGGGCATTAGCTATGAGGAGTGGTTGAATGAACTCGGTTTATTCTCACTGGAACGACGGAGGTTGAGGGGCGACCTGATAGAGGTCTACAAAATTATGAGGGGCATAGACAGAGTGGACAGTCAGAGGCTTTTCCCCAGGGTAGAGGGGTCAATCACTAGGGGGCATAGGTTTAAGGTGCGAGGGGCAAGGTTTAGAGTAGATGTACGAGGCAAGTTTTTTTACACAGAGAGTAAGGGGTGCCTGGAACTCGCTGCCGGAGGAGGTGGTGGAAGCAGGGACGATAGTGACATTTAAGGGGCATCTTGACAAGTACATGAATAGGATGGGAATAGAGGGATATGGACCCAGGAAGTGTAGAAGATTGTAGTTTAGTCGGGTAGCATGGTCGGCACAGGCTTGGCGGGCCGAAGAGCCTGTTCCAGTGCTGTACTTTTCTTTGTTCTTTTGTTCTTTGTTCTCCTCTAAATTTTGCTCCTCGCACCGTAAACCTATGTCCCCTAGTAATTGACTCTTCCATCCTGGCAAAAGCTTCTGACTATCCACTCTGCCATGTCCCTCATAATTTTGTAGGCCTCAATCAGGTCGCCCCGAACCTCCGTCGTTCCAGTGAGAATAAACCGAGTTTATTCAACCACTCCTAATAGCTAATGCCCTCCATACCAGGCAACATTTGGCTGTGGAGGCCAAATCATTGAGTGTCTTTAAGACAGAGTTAGATCGGTTCTTGATTAATAAGGGGATTAGGGGTTATGGGGAGAAGGCAGGAGAATGGGGATGAGAAAATATCAGCCATGATTGAACGGCGGAGCAGACTCGATGGGCCGAGTGGCCTAATTCTGCTCCTATATCTTATGGTCTCAAACGTCTTCGGTACCCTCGCCAAAGCCTCCCCATCCTTCTGGTAGTGTGGCGACCAGAATTGAACACTATATTTCAAGTGTGGCTATACAACTGCAGCGTGACTTAACCAACTAGAGAACGGGCCATCCTAGACTGGGTAATGAGAAAGGAATAATTGACAATCTAATTGTTCGAGGCCTCTTGGTGATGAGCGACCATAATATGATAGAATTCTTCATCAAGGTGGCGAGTGCAGGGGCGGCACCGCTGCCTCATGGCGCCCAGGATTGACGCCGTGAGGAAGCCTCGGGTCATGGTCCGTGAGGAGTTTGCACATTCTCCCTATGGCTGCATGGGTCTCACCCCACAACCTAAAAATGTGCAGCGTAGGTGGATTGGTCACACTAAATTGCCCCCTAATTAGAATTTTCTTTTTAATTTAAAAAACATGGAGAGTGCATAATTGATTCAGAGACTAGGGTCCTGAATCTAAATAAAGGAATCTACGATGGTATGAGGCACCAGTTGGGGAGAGATCCTTGCCACGTTTTACACCCAAGTGATAAGCCAACATCTTCAGATCCTGCCACAAGTTTTGCTCTTTAGCTATCAATTTAATCTCCAATGCTGCGAACTGATGCTGAACCAGACGGTTCACAATCTTGGTTTCCTGTTCAACACGGAGAGGAGCTTCTGACCCTCTATCCTCTTCATCATAAAAGCCCACCTGGCACAACAATCTGCCCGTTTCAACTCAACTGTTGCTGAATCTCTCATTTGCCCTTCATACCTTTAGACTATTCCAACACAGCCAATTAGCTTCCCAGCTTCCACCCTCCATAAACTCGAGATCATCCAAAACTCAGCTGCCCACATCCAAATTCACACCATGTCCCACTCTGTGATCACCTGTGCTTGTGGACCTAGCTCCTAGTTTAATGAAGCCTCGACTTTAAATTTCTGATCCTCATTTTCAAATCCCTCCATGGCCTTGCACCTCCCTATCTCCAGAGTCTCCTCCAGCCCTACAATTCTCTGAGGTCTCTGCACTCCTTTAATTCTGGCCTCTTGAATATCCCCGATTTAATCCTTCCACCACTGGCAGCAGCGCCTTCAGTTGCATGGGCCACAGGATCTGGAATTTCCTCCCTAAATCTCTCCGTCTCTCCACCACGCTTTCCTCCTTTAAGACACTCCTTGAAGCGTATTTCTTTGACCAAGCTTTTGGTCGACTAACAAATTATCTTTTTATCCGTTAGCTTGGTGCCAAATTATATTTGATAACATTCTAGGGAACCAGGGGGTGGTTGACTACACTTCAGATGCTATTTAAGTACAAGCTGTTGATATCCCCACCTACCTACTTGCTCATTATATCCCCCATCCCCACCTACAAACCTCCTTCTCCTAACCTCAACCTACTTTCTCATCTTTAACCTTTCTTTCTGGGAATCCACACAATCTCTCCTGTCTCGTCAACTTCAATGTTTTTACCCCTTAAGTAATGAACAGTTTTCTGTCAGCCTTGCATCCTTACCTCTTTCACCATGTTCTTAATGAGTTTGTTGGCTTCTTGTAGGTCGTCTGGGTTTTTGCTCTTCAATAATCTGGCTAACATCTGTAATAAAACAAAAACATGCATGTCCACTTAAAGTTAACATTGAGGTCTATTACATAAGAGCATTGCACAGAGCAGCAAAGGGTCTCAATTTCACAGACACGGTTAGCACTGACCATTCCACATTATAAAATCAATGCAACCCAGCAAACAGCCGAAGTCAAGGCTGACATTCTGTGGGATCTGTACAGACACTTCCTGGTCCCGGTCTGGTTCCCCAAGGGACAGGCACCCTCCCTGGTCCAGTTCCCCAAGGGACAGGCTCCCTCCCTGGTCCAGTTCCCCAAGGGACAGGCTCCCTCGCCAGTCCGGTTCCCCAAGGGACAGACCCCCTCCGGTCTGGTTCCCCAAGGGACAGGCTCCCTCCCTGGTCTGTCCGGTTCCCCTGGGGACAGGGTCCCTCCCCGCTCCAGTTCCCCCGGGGACAGGGTCCCTCTCTGGTCCGAGTTGGATTTAAACCCAGATCCCAGGTGTGAAACGTTAGTCAACATCCACCTTTTTGATACTGTTTTTCTACTGATGATTTGGCAATTTCATCGGGCGGGTGGGGTTTGAGAAAAGGGAAGAGCTTTTTCCTTCTGTTAATGTCACTTTGTGGGGATGTTGGTCAACAGTCAAATGATGCTCTGTTCCTACCTTAGATTTTTCATTGTCTTCAAATACTGCGTTTTTAGGACGAGTTGGGGGCGAAGGAATCAGGGTCTTATCAACTGGGATCTGAGGATCATGTTGCAAAATACCTTGAAGAAAAATGGAGTACATCAGACTGCACAAAACTATTCATCAGTCCATTCAATTAAACTTTACCAATAAACAGTGCAGCACAGACAGAAAATGCTGCAGCAATGCAACATTGTAAAGAGGGAGACCAGCCCCCACAGTCCAGGCTCTCTGGTGGAGACTGCTTTCAAAAAGCCCATATGCCTGGATATGGTTTGGTATCTTTTGTGGGGACCATAAATTGGATTCAATTTGAATTGCTTTTTGGAGCAGGTAGCAGATAGATTAGGTGTCTGCCCCTATTCGCTCAGCGCTTTAGCTTTGTAACTCTGAGAAAGGAATTTAAACAAAAGGTATTGATGGCTCCCACATGACATGTCATCAAGGGCCATGTATGCACACTGGCCACCCGGGCGAGTTGAGAGAGGGCGGACTCTGGCCATGGATCCCAATCCCAGAAATGGTCAATGTCTCAACACCAGATATAAAGTTGGAGTAAAGGGACACATGACTCTGGAAAGCAAGTCCCTGGTTAGCACTGCTGCCTCACAGCACCAGGGATCCGGGTTCAATTCCGGCCTTGAGTGATTGTGTGTGGAGTTTGCATGTTCTCCCCGTGTCTGCGTTGGTTTCCTCCCACAGTCCAAAGGTTAACTGGGGTTAAGGGGATACAGTGGTGGTTGGGGGGGGTGGGGTAGGTAGGTAAAGTGTTCTTTCAGAGGGTTGGTGCAGACTTGATGGGTCGAATGGTCTTCTTCTAAACTGTAGAGGTTCTATGACTTCATACCTATAGACTGGTGCAGTAAACCTCAGCCAAAACATTCACCAAGTGCCCCAACCATATACTTGGTGACTATTTTATTTGCCTAACATGGAGTATGGTGCAGGATTCAGAACAAACTCTTCACACCTTGTTTCTTTAACATTTGATAGGCATCTTTGATTTTGATTTCCTCTGGGAGAGCAACTGTCCAGCTGTACAGCAATTCAATCACTTTTGTTTTGACCTTTTCGGATACTCTGTCTCCTAAGTACTGAAAAATAAAGAAATTAAAAATGAAATAAAATAAACACACAAGAACAGGAGGCAGCCATTCAGGCCTGGTCTGTCATTTCATTTCATCATGGGTGAACTGTACCTTAACCCCATTCAGCTGCCTTTTGTCCATAACCCTCAACACTCCTACCCAACAAAAATCTATCACTGTCAATCTTGGAAGTTCTAATGAAGCCCCAGAATCAACTCTTTTGGGGGATGGAGTTCCAAATTTCCACTATCCACTGTATGAAGATATGCTTCCCAAATTCACCTCTAAATGGTCTCACGCTAATTTTAAGATGGTGCCCCCTTGGTTTTGATTCCCCCAGTCAGAGGAAATTATTCTTCCATATCTATCCAACTGAATCCATTTAACATTTTAAACACCTCAATTAGATCAGTCCTCAATCTCCTATATTCAAGCGGTAAGGAATGGAAAAATAAATGTAGAGTGCCCAATCATTTTTTTTTCCAATTGAGGGGTAATTTAGCGTGGCCAATCCACCTACCCTGCACATCTTTGGGTTGTGGGGGTGGGACCCACACAGACACGGGGAGAATGGGCAAACTCCACATAAACAGTGACCCGGGGCCGGGATCGAACGCAGGTCCTCAGCGCAGTAGGCAGCAATGCTAACCACTGCCCCACCGTGCTGCCCAAGGAAGATACATAGATAGGTACATAGAAGATAGGAGCAGGAGGAGGCCTTTTGCCCTTCGAGCCTGCTCCGCCATTCATCACGATCATGGCTGATCATCCAACTCAATAGCCTAATCCTGCTTTCTTTTTTTTTTAAATTTAGAGTATCCAATTAATTTTTTACAATTAAGGGGCAATTTAACGTGGCCAATTTACCTACCCTGCACATCTTTGGGTTGTGGGGGCAAAACGCACGCAAACACGGGGAGAATGTGCAAACTCCACACGGACAGTGACCCAGAGCCGGGATTGAGACAGCAGCACTAACCACTACGCCACCGTGCTGCCCTAATCCTGCTTTCTTCCCATAGCCTTTGATCCCATTCTCCCCAAGTGCTATATCGAGCTGCCTCTTGAATATATTCAAAGTTTTAGCATCAACTACTTCCTGTGGTAATGAATTCCACAGGCTCACCACTCTCTGTGTGAAGAAATGTCTCCTTATTTCTGTCTGAATGATGTCATGAGGATATCTGCATTTCGAGCAATGGACACATACTGCTGTAGAAATTTCTCCAAAGCACACTCCAGGATCTCTTGCCCGTCTCAGTCCTTTGCACTACCATTATGTCAATCCACATTAAGATAATTAAAAGTACCCCCCATTATATCTACTGTATAATTTTTTGCACAGCTCTAATTTCTTTGCAGATTAGTTTCTCTACATCCTTTCCACTAGTTGATGGCCTATAGTCTACACCGAGCAATGTGTTGCGCCTTTTTTTTGTTCCTTAGCTCTAGCCAAATTGATGCTATGTTGTTCCCTCTGGAACATCCTCTTTCTCCAGTGCAGCAGTGTTCTCCTTCATCAATACTGCCACTCCTCCCCGTTCCTCCCTTTCCTGACAGTAATCTCCAGAATACTCTTTTTGGCTCTGTTATTGAAATCTTCAAATTACATTCAACATTCAATGAATACAAGTCTTTGCCGAGAGTGTTACCACTTGGTGCTAGTACTTATTGAGGAGTGCGTGCCAGCCATTTGTCTGAAGCTGATACACTCTGCTGCTTTCTGCCTCTTCGAGTCTCAATGTTAGGTTCAGGTGCTGGGAGACTCACCTTCGGAGAAACCACTTTGATTAATTCATTCAGGAATCGGAACTTTCCAACTTCATTGTGAAATCTACGTCCACAGTTCTTCATACAAGCTTCTAACACCTAGAATTCAACCAAAATAGTAGCATCACTGCACAGGAGACAGATTGCAAAAATAACTGCTGTGCAGCATTTAACATCACAACAATAAAAGGAGCACGTCTCAGGCCCGCAACCATGCTTTACAACAGCTCCTGAAGTATACAGCCTAGAATTAGCCATATAGGGGTTGCCTTATGTTGACACCCAACCCCAGGAGGGTGCTCCCTCGAATACGTGTGCTGTGGCTGTCGTCCCCATTCACCTCTGACATGGCAATACAATTGGGCCTGTGCAAGTCCAGTGAAACTAAGGCCTGACATTTTCACTCTCTTTAGTGGGGGTCTGAACTGTGCTGTGATGTAGCATCTGCACCAATGTACGAAATGTGTGCGCCTAGCAGTGAGTACCCTTTTCCTTCACTCACACACATTGTGGAAACATTACAAAACACTGAAGTGCAGACTGGGTGTGGATTCCAATACTCACTGTAAGGGTTTGCACTGCCTCCCACTCCTGAGGAGACTGGATTTTATGAGCCAGCAGCCTGACAGCAATCTGTGGCCTGGTAAGAGAAACAAAAGGATGAAATAACACAAAACCATTACCTTTGCGCCAACGAAATGAAGGCATGACTCTTCTTCGGGGCCAAGGAGAGTCCATCCCAGAGGAGATGCTGCAAGTCCATCCCAACCACCAGGAACATGTCCAATCAAGGTCAAATGGAGTGCATCCCCACCCTCCAGTCGGGGAGATCCCCCTCATCCTGCAGCATACATCGAGATTCCTCCCCCCGCCGCCTGGACCTCGGGGCAGGTGGGGAGCCGGTTCAGTCGCCTGCATTGATGACTGTAATGGTAGATTTGAATTGATGCTGGGATCCCAAGACAGTGCTATGGAGGAACACTGCTCAGTACCTGTACACTGCTTTTTTTTAAAAAATATATTTTATTGAGATTTTTCATTCACAATTTTTTTCCCTTACACATCAAACATAAAGAAAGTTTAACAGTACAAGTAACATGATAACTACAATCTAATAAAGAGTAACTAACTAACTAACTCTCCCCTCCCCTCTCCCCCCCTCCCTCCCTCCCCACCCCCCCTCCCTCCCCTCACCCCCCTTCCCTCCCTCCCCTCACCCCCCTTCCCCACCTCACCTCCCCCACCCCCCTCCCCTTCCCCCCTCACCCCCCCCCCACCCACCTCCCCCTCCCTCACCCCCTCTTTCCCCCCCACCCCACCTCCCCCTCCCTCCCCCCACCTCCCTCCCCCCACCTCCCTCCCCCCACCTCCCTCCCCCCACCTCCCCCTCCCTCCCTCCCCTTCCCCCCCCCCACCCCACCTCCCCCTCCCTCCCCCCTCTTTCCCCCACCCTCCCTCCCCCCCCTACCCCTCCCTCCCCCTTTCCCCCCCACCCCACCTCCCCCTCCCCCCCTCTTTCCCCCCCCACCTCCCCCTCCCACCCCACCTCCCTTCCCCCCCCTCCTTCCCCCCCCTCCTTTCCCCCCCCCACCTCCCCCTCCCCCCTCTTTCCCCCCCCACCTCCCCCTCCCACCCCACCTCCCTTCCCCCCCTCCTTCCCCCCCTCCTTCCCCCCCTCCTTTCCCCCCCCTCCTCCCCCCCCCTCCTTTCCCCCCCCCTCTCCCCTCTTTCCCCCCCCTCTTTCCCCTCCCCCCCCCCCTCTTTCCCCCCCTCCCCCTCCCCATCCCAGTCTTGTGAACGCCCTCACCTGCATATACCTAAAGAAATTTCCCTGGGGCAGCTTATACTTTTCCTCCAACGCTCCCAAGCTCGCAAACGTCCAGTCTATAAATAAATCTCCCACCCTCCTAATTCCCAACTGGTGCCAGCTCTGGAATCCTCCATCCATCCTCCCTGGGGCAAACCTATGGTTGTTCCTAATTGGGGACCTCACCAGGGCTCCCAGCACACCTCTCTGTCCCCTCCATTGCCCCCAGATATTTAATGTTGCCGCCACCACTGGGTTCGTGGTAAATATTTTTGGTGAGAACGGTAGTGGCGCCGTCACCAGCGCCTCTAGACTCATCCCTTTACAGGACTTTCTCTCCAGTCTTTTCCACGCCGCTCCCTCTCCCTCTATCATCCATTTACGGATCATCGCCACATTGGCGGCCCAGTAGTAGTCGCCCAAATTCGGCAGCGCCAGTCCCCCTCTGTCTCTGCTACGTTGTAAGAACCCCCTCCTTACCCTCGGAACTTTCCCTGCCCACACAAAGCTCGTGGTGCTCCTGTCTATTTTTTTAAAGAAGGCCTTAGTGATCAGTATAGGGAGACATTGGAATACAAATAGGAACCTCGGGAGGACCATCATCTTAATTGCCTGCACTCTGCCCGCCAGTGACAGCGGCTGCATGTCCTACCTCTTGAAGTCCTCTTCCATTTGTTCCACCAGTCGTGTCAGATTAAGTCTGTGCAAGGTTCCCCAGCTCCTGGCTATCTGAATCCCCAGGTATCGAAAGTTTCTTTCCACTTTCCTTAAAGGCAGGCCCTCTATCCCTCTACTCTGGTCCCCAGGGTGTATCACGAAAAGTTCACTCTTCCCCATGTTAAGCCTATATCCCGAGAAATCTCCGAACTCCCTCAATATCTGCATGACCTCTGTCATCCCCCTCACTGGGTCCGTCACATACAACAGTAGGTCATCCGCGTAGAGTGACACTCGGTGTTCTTCTCCCCCTCTAATCACCCCTCTCCATTTTCTGGAGTCTCTCAGCGCCATGGCCAGTAGTACAATTGCCAACGCGAACAGTAATGGAGATAGCGGGCATCCCTGTCTTGTTCCCCTGTATAGTCGGAAATACTCCGATCTTTGCCGACCCGTGACCACACTTGCCGTTGGGGCCCCATAGAGGAGTTTGACCCAGCTAACAAACCCGTCCCCGAACCCGAACCTCCTCAGCACCTCCCATAGATACTCCCACTCCACCCTGTCAAATGCCTTCTCTGCATCCATTGCCGCCACTATCTCTGCCTCCCCCTCTACTGGGGGCATCATTATCACCCCTAATAGCCGTCGCACGTTGACATTTAGTTGTCTCCCCTTTACGAATCCTGTCTGGTCTTCGTGCACCACTCCCGGGACACAGTCCTCTATCCTCGATGCCAGCACCTTTGCTAGCAATTTGGCGTCCACATTTAGTAGTGAAATAGGCCTATAGGACCCGCACTGCAGCGGATCTTTATCCCGCTTCAAAATTAGCGATATCGTCGCCTCCGACATTGTCGGGGGTAGAGTCCCCCCTTCCCTGGCCTCGTTAAAAGTCCTCACCAACAGCGGGGCCAGCAAGTCCACATATTTTCTATAAAATTCCACCGGGAACCCATCTGGTCCCGGGGCCTTCCCTGCCTGCATGTTCCCCAGCCCCTTGGTAACCTCGTCCACCCCAATTGGTGCCCCCCAGGTCTTCCACCTCCTGCTCCTCCACCCTCGGGAACCTTAATTGGTCCAAAAACTGCCGCATCTCCTCTTTTCCCTCCGGGGGTTGGGACCTATAAAGTCTTTCGTAATAGGTCTTAAACACCCCGTTTATCTTCCCTGCTCTCCGCACCATAGCTCCCTTTTCGTCTCTAATTCCCCCTATCTCCCTCGCCGCTGTCCTCTTTCGCAGCTGATGGGCTAACAGGCGACTAGCCTTTTCCCCATATTCATATCTCATCCCCTGTGCCTTCCTCCACAGCACCTCCGCCCTCCTGGTGGTCAGAAGGTCGAACTCCGTCTGGAGTCGTCGTCTCTCCCTGTACAGTCCCTCCTCCGGGGTCTCCCCATATTCTTTGTCCACCCTTAAGATCTCCCCCAGTAATCTTTCCCTTTCCTTGGCCTCTGTTCTCCCTTTGTGGGCCCTGATGGAGATCAGCTCTCCTCTGACCACCGCCTTTAGTGCTTCCCATACCACTCCCACTCGGACCTCCCCGTCGTCATTGGCCTCCAGGTATCTCTCGATACATCCCCGCACCCTTCCACAGACTCCCTCATCCGCCAACAATCCCACATCTAATCGCCAGAGTGCACGCTGCTCCCTCTCCTCTCCTAGTTCCAGGTCCACCCAATGTGGGGCATGATCTGAGATAGCTATGGCTGAATATTCAGTTTCTTCCACCCTCGCGATCAACGACCTTCCCAAAACAAAAAAATCTATCCGGGAGTACACCTTATGAACATGGGAAAAGAAGGAGAACTCCCTGGCCTTCGGTCTAACAAATCGCCATGGATCCACTCCCCCCCCCCATTTGGTCCATAAACCCCTTAAGCACCTTGGCCGCTGCCGGCCTTCTTCCGGTCTTAGATCCGGATCTATCTAACCCTGGGTCCAGCACGGTATTGAAGTCTCCCCCATTATCAAGTTTCCTACCTCCAGGTCCGGTATACGTCCCAGCATCCGCTTCATGAATCCCGCATCATCCCAATTCGGGGCATATACGTTAACCAACACGACCTCCATTCCCTCCAGCCTGCCACTCACCATAACATATCTGCCTCCACTATCTGCTACAATGCTCCTTGCTTCGAATGATACCCATTTCCCCACCAGTATGGCCACCCCTCTATTCTTTGCATCCAGCCCTGAATGGAACACCTGTCCCACCCATCCTTTCCTTAGCCTAACTTGGTCCGCCACCTTCAGGTGCGTCTCCTGGAGCATAGCCACGTCTGCCCTCAGTCCTTTCAAGTGCGCGAACACTCGGGCCCTTTTAATCGGTCCATTTAGGCCTCTCACGTTCCACGTGATCAGCCGCACTGGGGGGCTACCTGCCCCCTTCCCGTGTCGACTAGCCATCACCCTCTCTAGGCCAGTCCCACGTCCCGATTCCGCGCTCCCACCCGTTCCCCAGGTGGCGCATTCCAGCCCCGACCACCCTTTCTTTAGCCAGTTCCTCTTTGATTTCTGCAGCAGCAACCCAGTTATCCTCCCCCCCCCCCTCACTAGATCCCCATCTAGCGCGATTGCTCCCCCCATATTACTTCCGCAAGTCAGCTGACTTCAACTGACCCCGGCTTCTCCCGCTCACTCCTTGACCCCCCCGTGTGGGGAACTCCCATCTACCTTGCACCTATCTTCCCGCCATCACCTTTCTGGCGCGGGAACAAGGACAGTAGGCTCCATATTCTCTGTAGCTGTCCCGCCCCTTGTGGCGCAGCTCCCTCTCCCGCCCCACTCCCATTCCCCATCCCCCGCCTATGTCTCTTCTTTCCCCCCACCGGTGCCCACATTTCTTAGTGTCCCCCCCCTTCCCAATTTACATCTCTATATACATCGACAGTGACATTTCCCTCTAATATCAGTCCCTCAGTTCGATCCAGTTTCTCGGCTTTAATAAAGGTCCATGCTTCTTCCGCCGTTTCGAAGTAGTGATGTCTCTCCTGGTACGTGACCCATAGTCGCGCCGGCTGCAGCATCCCGAACTTCGCCTTCTTCTTGTGTAACACCTCCTTGGCTTGATTAAAACTCGCCCTCCTTCTCGCCACCTCCGCACTCCAATCCTGGTACACCTGTACCACCGCATTCTCCCATCTACTACTCCGTACCTTTTTGGCCCATCTCAGAACCACTTCTCTATCATTAAAGCGGTGAAATCACACAATTGTCGCCCTAGGTGGTTCTCCCGCCTTTGGTCTCCTCGCAGGGACCCGATGAGTCCCCTCCACTTCTAAGGGGCCCAAAGGGGCCTCAGCTCCCATCAGCGAGCTTAGCATCGTGCTCACTTAAGCCCCGCAGTCCGCTCCTTCCACTCCCTCGGGGAGACCCAGGATCCGAAGGTTCTTCCTTTGTGCTCTGTTTTCTAGGGCCTCAATCCTTTCAATGCGCTTTTTGTGGAGCGCCTCGTGCGTCTGTGTTTTGACCGCCAGGCCCAGGATCTCGTCTTCATTATCCGTCACCTTCTGCTCCACCACGCGGAGCTCTGTCTCCTGGGTCCTTTGTGCCTCCTTAAGCCCCTCAATTGCCTGTAGCATTGGGGTCCTTCTTAAGCAGCTCCACACACCGTCTTAAGAATTCGTCTTGATCGGGCCCCCATGTCGCCTGGGCTTTCTCCGCCGCCATCTTGCTTCTTTTTTCCTCCTGTCCCTATCGTCGAGGATTCTTCGCGATGTAGCCGCCGCCGATATTTTTCTCTTTCGTTGGGGGGGGGGACTCCCTATTAACTCACCCCACACCGGGTTTCGTCCTGAAAAAATTCCCCGTTGGGGCTCTTAAAAGAGCCCAAAGGTCCGTTTGAGCTGGAGTCGCCGAAACGTGCGGCTTAGCTGGGCATCGCCGCAACCGGAAGTCCCGTACCTGTACACTGCTGATGGTAACAAGCCAGATGTACAAGGGCCATGTTTCTCACACCTTCCATCAACTATCCAATGCACATTAACAGTAGGGAGGTGCTGACTTGTTTATTGTAAGTGTCTGTATTTGGGTAAATCTGATGCATCGTGTTCCCCATCACCAGCACTGATCAGCAGCAACACTGCACAGAGATGCCCTGCACTAAAAACAAACCTTCCTGTGCATAGATTTCTGCAGCTGATTCCTGCCATGCTAAGAAAAGTCTGCATATCATTGGACTCCTTTGTTATTTCGAAGTTAAATTCTAGAGGACAGCAAATCATTTTTACCTGCAAAAAAATAAAACCTTTGGACAAAAATATTGTAAACAAAGAGAGTACAATGCAAACATTTAGGTACCCACCCTTCCAGCTCCTTGTTGACTTGGTCACAGAAGCCAATGATGTACTCCCAATCCTCTTGTCGATTTGCAGGATTAGTGGCTTTATCTGTTGGGAAGGAAGAAGTGAGGTCAATTATCACACTCCTGACTGGGACAGAAGAGTGCCTTAACCACCCAGAACTGGGTAGCTGACAAATAATCACTGGGTGTGGATAAACTAAAAACTTTACGGTTTCGAGGTTCAATATTAGAAACATTGCCGTGCACTTCCTCCACAGACACTGAATGTTTGCAACATTTTCATTGTTTGTACCAGGCATATTATTCACATTGCTTTAACGTAGAAATATAAACCACACTTCACACATCAGGCTTCAATCCCGTATGTCAGATGTGGTGTAATTAATACCTACATTTCCACAACAACATAATGATGCTTGTCCTGGATCAGTAACTCAGAGAATGCATAACCCAAACTTAATAACATTTGCAGCCACCTTTAGCCAGAAACATGGAATCCCTACAGTGCAGAAGGAAAGCATTTGGCTCATCGAGTCGGCACCGACCCTCCAAAAGAACACCCTACCTAGACCCACCCCCTGCCCTATCCCCATAACCTGCACATCCTTAGACACTAAGGGACAATTTAGTCCATCTAACCTGCGCACCTTTGGACTGCGAGGGGAAAGCGGAGCACCCAGAGGAAACTCACGCAGACACGGGGAGGATGTGCAAACTTCACATGCTCCATCTCAGCTTCCTTCTGAGGTCCACAGCATCACAGGTGCTAGCGTTCAGTCAATTTGATTCACTCCAGGCAATATCAAGAAACGGCCGAAGACACCGAATACTGCAAAGCCTATGGGCCATGACAATATTCCACAATAGGGCTGAAGACTTGTGCTCCAGATCGTGCTGATTCAACCCAGTAATTACGGCCCATTCGTCTACTCTCGATCATCAGCCAAGAGAAGGAAGGGATCATCAACAGCACTATCAAGCGGCACTTACTCAGGAATAACCTGCTCACTGACACTCAGTTTGGGTCCGTCAAGGTCGCTCTGTTCACTGACCTCATTACAGTCTAGGTCCAAATATGGACAAAACAGTTGAACTTCAGGAGGTGAGGAGAGACAACAGGGCAGCAATTGACCAAGTATGGCATGAAGGTGCCCTCGCAAAATTGAAATCAATGGGAACTCTCCACTGGTTGGAGTTATCACGAGCACAAAGGAAGATGATTGTGGTTGCTGGAGGTCTATCATCTCAGTTTCAGGACATCACTGAAAAAGTTCCTCAGGGTAGTGTTCTTAGCCCATCCATATACAGCTGCTTCATCAATGATCTTCCTTCTCCAAGGTCAGAAGTCGGGATGTTCACTGATTGCACAGTGTTCAGCACTATTTGCAACTCCTTAGATACCGAAGCAGTCTGTGTCCAAATGCAGCAAGATTTGGATAACATCCAAGCTTGGGCTGATAAGTAGTAAGTAACAGTCACGACACAGAACTGCCAGGCAATAAACATTTTCAATAATGCAGAGAATCTAGCCATCGCCCCATGACATTCAATGGCATTACCGTCACTGACTTCCAAATTAGCAACATCCTGGGTGTTACCACTGACCAGAAACTAAACTGGACTCGCCATATGAATACTATGGCTACAAGAGCAGGTTAGAGACTAAGAATCCTGCGGCGAGTAACTCACCACCTGACTCCCCAGAGCTGTGCCCACCATCTCCAAGGCATAAGTCAGGAGTGTGATGGGATCCTTACCTGGATGATTGCTGATCCAACAACACTCACCTTGACACAATTCACGACAAAGCAGCCTGCTTGTTTGGCATCCCTTGCACAAACATTCACTCCCTCTACCACCGACACATGCAACAACAAGGTGTACCACCAACAAGATGCACTGTTATGCAGTGCTATGCCTTGCCAGGCCTATCCCCATCAGTTCTGCCCCCTAGTGCTGTAGAGTGACAAACCAGTCATCATCAAAGCTCCTATGACAGCACCTTCCAAATCTGTGACTTCTACCATCTAGAAAGACAAGGGCAGCAAATGCTGAAGCAGTCCATTTCCAAATGCAGCATGACCTGGACAATATCCGTGCTTGGGCTGGCAAGTAGTAACTTTTTCACCACAACAGTGTCAGGTCAACACTATCACCTGCAAGTTCCCCTCTAAGCCACACACCATCCTGACTTTGAACTGTGTCACATCCCTCCACCATCACTGGGTCAAAAGCCTGGAAATCCTTACTAACAACACTGTGGGTGTACTGATAACAGTGTTATACTGTGACAGATCTGTCCACTCCAGTATTGTGCCCTACTGTTATCTAGTGACAGACCTCTCCTCATCAGTACTGCACCACAAGTGTTTTACAGTAAAACAGCACCCTCCAGTGCTGTATCCCAGTGGAACATAGTGACATCCCCATCAGTGCTTGACCTTAATGTTATGCATTGACAATCTGTCCCTACCAGTACTGTACCCCAACGTTTTACAGTGGCAGACCATGCCCCATCAGAATTTTGCCAAACAATGTACTGTAAATTCAATGAATGACTGACTAATGCCCACCAGTACTGTACCGCAATGTTGTAGTGACAGACCTGTATCCATCAGTACTCTACCCGTGTTATAGTGCTAAATCGGTCTCCACAAGTACTGTACCCCAGTGTTATGAAGCAACAGACCTGTCTCCACCAGTGCTGTAGCCGGTGTTATGCAGAGACAGACCTGTCTCTCTCTTTCTCTCCCCCCCCCCCAACACCACCACCAAGTGCTGTGGCTAGTGTTATACAGTGGCAGGACTGTACCCACCAGTACTGCACCCCAATGTCATACAATTAAAGTACTGTACCCACCAGTACTGTACCTCAATGTTATACAGTGAAAGGACTGTACCCACCAGTACTGTACCTCAATGTTATACAGTGAAAGGACTGTACCCACCAGTACTATACCTCAATGTTATACAGTGAAAGGACTGTACTCACCAATGCTGTGCCCCAGTGTTATACAATGACTGACATGTCCTCACCAGTACTCCCCACCAGTACTGCACCCCAGTGTTAGAAGGTGACAGAGCCGTTTACGGCGCTGTGCGCACAGTTCTCTCGCCCTCTCGCTCTATTCATACTCACTGAGCCAAGATTCCAGGGTCTCTCCCTCCGCCATATTGTCCCAAACCTCGGGAAATCTCGCAGGATGCCGGACGTTCCGTAAACATCGCGAGACCTGAAGGCGGAGCCGAGGCGGGGCCGGCATCGGGGTCAGAGGCCGGAGGTGACGGGGTTAGGGTTGAGTGAATGGACAGTCGCTGGGGCGGGTTTGAGGCTGGGTTCTGGGTGTGGGGTGCTGTGTGTGGTCAGGCGGTGTCTGAGGTGATGCAGGAGAGCAGGGAGACATTGTAGTTTGACAGTGTTGTCCTTTCACAAGGCTTGGTTAAGTCTCAAGATCCTTTTTCAAATGGATTTGAAATGTCCGTCTCTCCCCCACCATCTATATTATAGCCCTGCATAATAGTCAGAAAATGTTAGTGCTGCTTGTAAAGCGGGTTTGCAGTGTGTTTTAATAAATCATGTATTTACTATCACACCCTGGGCTAGTGTGCGGCCAATTCCAGTCCCACTTGACCCAGACAACCCTGGTGAAATTCGAGTTTATATTCGTACTCGTGGCTTAAAATGCGTGTTTAGCACCGACCGTCTAGCCATCCTTGGCTAAGTAGTACCTAATGGAGTCACAGGCCCCGACCCCGAGCGCATGCGCCCCCTTATGGAGTTCCCCCTCCCTCACTTCCAAAGCCCTGAAACGCTGCCTGGGCTTTTTCTCTTATTACGCCCAGTGGGTCCCCAACTACGTGGACAAGGCCCGCCTGCTAATTCAGTCCACTACCTTCCCCTGTCGACAGAGGCCCGCCAGGCCTTCAGCCGCATCAAAGCGGATATCGCAAAGGCCACGATGCACGCAATCGACGAGTCCCTCCCCTTCCAAGTCGAGAGCGATGCATCCGACGTAGCTCTGGCGGCCACTCTCAACCAAGCGGGCAGACCCGTGGCCTTTTTCTCCCGTACCCTCCACGCTTCAGAAATCCGCCACTCCTCAGTGGAAAAGGAAGCCCAGGCCATAGTAGAAGCTGTGCGGCATTGGAGGCATTACCTGGCCAGTAGGAGATTCACTCTCCTCACTGACCAATGGTCGATAGCCTTCATGTTCGATAATGCGCAGCGGGGCAAGATCAAGAACGACAAGATCTTGCGGTGGAGGATCGAACTCTCCACATATAACTATGGGATCTTGTATCGTCCCGGAAAGCTGAACGAGCCGTCCGATGCCCTATCCTGCGGCACATGTGCCAATGCACAAGTGGACCATCTCCAAGCCCTCCACGAGGACCTCTGCCACCCGGGGGTCACTCGGTTCTACCACTTTGTGAAGACCCGCAACCTCCCCTACTCCGTCGAGGAGGTCCGAACAGCCACCAGGAACTGCCAAATCTGCGCAGAGTACAAGCCGCACTTTTTCAGGCCAGATAGAGCGCACCTGATAAAGGCTTCCCGTCCCTTTGAGCGCCTCAGTCTGGACTTCAAAGGCCCCCTCCCCTGCACCGATCGCAACACGTACTTCCTGAACGTGGTTGACGAATACTCCTGGTTTCCTTTCGCCATTCCCTGTCCCGACATGACCGCGGCCACGGTCATTAAAGCCCTCTGCACCATCTTTACACTGTTCGGTTTCCCCGCCTACATCCATAGCGATAGGGGGTCCTCCTTCCTGAGCGACGAACTGCGTCAATTCCTGCTCAGTGAGGGCATCGCCTCGAGCAGGACAACCAGTTACAACCCCCGGGGGAACAGTCAGGTAGAGAGGGAGAACGGAATGGTCTGGAAGACCGTTCTACTGGCCCTACGGTCCAGAAGTCTCCCAGTTTCCCGTTGGCAGGAAGTCCTCCCGGATGCCCTTCACTCCATCCGTTCACTACTGTGTACCACAACTAATCAAATGCCACACGAGCGCCTCCTTGTCTTCCCTCGGAAGTCCTCCTCCGGAACGTCACTTCCGACCTGGCTGGCAGCCCCGGGACACATCCTGCTCCGAAAGCATGTGTGGGCGCACAAATCGGACCCGTTGGTCGCGAGGGTTCATCTCCTCCATGCAAACCCTCAATACGCCTACGTGGCATACCCCGACGGCCGACAGGGCACGGTCTCCCTGCGGGACCTGGCGCCCGCCGGAGCTCCCCACACCTCCCCAATACCAGTCACCCACTCCCTCCCACCGGCGCACCCCACTGCCGCTCCCTTCCCGGGTGGATCGGTCCTCCTCCCGTGCCCGCCCAGGAGTAGTGAAACAGGAACAAACAACGCAACGCTCCCAGAGACGACAGTGCCCGAGCCAGCGCCTGCACCACCACCAGGACTGAGACGATCGGCAAGGATGGCCAGGGCACCCATTCGACTCATCGAATCGGCGTGACAAAGCAAGATCTGTAAATAATTCAGTGGCCCAGTAAAAGCGGTATTGTAAATAGATAACAGTTGATATCGTTGCAAAGCCACTGTGTTAATGGAATCCCAGTACTGACCTTGTAAATCCCTACCACCATGCGACCCACCACCCCGCCTGGTTCTTTTTTAACAAGGGGTGAATGTGGTGGTATGTATTAGGGGTAGTCTGGTACCCAGTGATGCCAAGAGGCTATTGGTGGACAGACACTGGGTCCTGATTGGATCTGCCGCCTACAGGCTCCACCCAGTAAGGCGGAGTATGAGAACCCGGGTTCTCCCAGCAGCCGCATTCTGTAACAGAGCTGCTGGGGAACAAATGTGCGTAATAAAGTCATCGATTGACTTAATCTCATCTCGCCTCGTGAGTGATTGATTGTACTACAACCACCCAGTCCATCGCACAAACCTGCCTCCCATCCATTGACTCCATTTACACCTCCCACTGCCTGGGGAAAGCGGGCAGCATAAT
The DNA here is from genome assembly GCF_047496885.1 of Scyliorhinus torazame. Lineage (NCBI taxonomy): Eukaryota > Metazoa > Chordata > Chondrichthyes > Carcharhiniformes > Scyliorhinidae > Scyliorhinus > Scyliorhinus torazame. The sequence continues at coordinate 118,510,755 of NC_092724.1, read as the reverse complement.
CAAAGCCCCTTCCCACCCGGCTTACTCACTCTTCCAACTTCTTCCATCGGACAGGAGATACAGAAGTCTGAGAACACGCATGAACAGATTCAAAAATAGCTTCTTCCCCGCTGTTTCAGACTCCTAAACGACCCTCTTATGGACTGACCTCATTAACACTACACCCTGTATGCTTCATCTGATGTTGCTGCATATGTAGTTACATTGTATACCTTGTGTTGCCCTATTATATATTTTCTTTTACTCCCTTTTCTTCCCATGTACTTAATGATCTGTTGAGCTGCTCGCAGAAAAATACTTTTCACTGTACCTCGGTACACGTGACAATAAACAAATCCAATCCAATGCCAAAACCTTTGTCTCTAGGGTGGGGGGATTCCTAGTTACGTGGAGTTTGTCCATCAAAGGTTTAAGATGACAGCTGAAGTCCCCACCCATGAACAAATTAGTTGATGCTAGTTCAGCAAAGTCCATGAAAACATTATAATAAAATTCAGGGAGTAATTTTAGGGATCATACACATTCATTATCAAAACATTTTCCCCATACAATAGCCCTTTGACAATCACATACCTACCCCCATTATCCTCCACACAGTCCTCCATTCTAAAAAGCACATTTTATTGACTGAGGCCGCAATCCAACAGTCACACTGCGCCCAAAAGGCAGCTGACCGCAGTGCAGCGTGGACGATGAAAGCCAGGAGACCCCGCTCCCCGGCTCGCAACACCTTGCGAGATTTAACGCAATCTTACAAGACGTTGTAATGTGAATCCAGCCCACAATGGATGGGATCACTTTTTTGGCAAATCTGCATATTAGAGCAAGGTAGTAAGCCTTATTCTAACGTGCAGATTCCCAGGGTACCTGAGGCTTTGGGATTCAACCCCTTTGCCTCAGAGACCTCAGACGATCGCTGTTTAGCATCGGTCCCCACACCCGAAGGCTCAGCGCCGTTGCACGCTGCCCTCGGAGTGGCTGTGGGGGAAATGAGACGGTCACCCACCTCCTTGTGGAATGTGCCTTTGCAAAGAAGGTCTGGAGAGAGATGCAGTGGTATTTGTCAAGGTTCACCCCGAGCAGTTCTGTGACATAAGAACATAAGAACTAGGAGCAGGAGTAGGCCATCTGGCCCCTCGAGCCTGCTCCGCCATTCAATGAAATCATGGCTGATCTTTTGTGGACTCAGCTCCACTTTCCGGCCCGAACACCATAACCCTTAATCCCTTTATTCTTCAAAAAACTATCTATCTTTATCTTAAAAACATTTAATGAAGGAGCCTCTACTGCTTCACTGGGCAAGGAATTCCATAGATTCACAACCCTTTGGGTGAAGAAGTTCCTCCTAAACTCAGTCCTAAATCTACTTCCCCTTATTTTGAGGCTATGCCCCCTAGCTCTGCTTTCACCCGCCAGTAGAAACAACCTGCCCGCATCTATCCTATCGATTCCCTTCATAATTTTATATGTTTCTATAAGATCCCCCCTCATCCTTCTAAATTCCAACGAGTACAGTCCCAGTCTACTCAACCTCTCCTCGTAATCCAACCCCTTCAGCTCTGGGATTAACCTAGTGAATCTCCTCTGCACACCCTCCAGTGCCAGTACGTCCTTTCTCAAGTAAGGAGACCAAAACTGAACACAATACTCCAGGTGTGGCCTCACTAACACCTTATACAATTGCAGCATAACCTCCCTAGTCTTAAACTCCATCCCTCTAGCAATGAAGGACAAAATTCCATTTGCCTTCTTAATCACCTGTTGCACCTGAAAACCAACTTTCTGCGACTCATGCACGAGCACACCCAGGTCTCTCTGCACAGCAGCATGTTTTAATATTTTATCATTTAAATAATAATCCCTTTTGCCGTTATTCTTACCAAAATGGATAACCTCACATTATTTTTATAAATATTTTATTGAAAATTTTTGGTCAACCAACACAGTACATTGTGCATCCTTTACACAATATTATAACAACACAAATAACAATGACCTATTTTATAAACAGAAAATGAATAAATAATAAATAACAAAAATGAAAACTAACCCTAATTGGCAACTGCCTTATCACAAGTAACACTCTCCAAAAATATAATTTAACAGTCCAATATATAATTATCTGTAGCAACGACCTATACATATTATACAGTATATATTAACAACCCTGAGAGTCCTTCTGGTTCCTCCCCCCCCCCCCTCCTCCTCTGCCCCCCCCCCCCCCCCCCATCCTGGGCTGCTGCTGCTGCCTTCTTTTTTCCATTCCATCTATCTGTCTGCGAGGTATTCGATGAACGTTTGCCACCGCCTGGTGAACCCTTGAGCCGACCCCCTTAGGACGAACTTAATCCGCTCTAGCTTTATAAACCCTGCCATGTCATTTATCCAGGTCTCCACCCTTGGGGGCTTGGCTTCTTTCCACATTAGCAATATCCTACGCTGGGCTACTAGGGACGCAAAGGCCAAAACATCGGCCTCTCTCGCCTCCTGCACTCCCGGCTCTTGTGCAACCCCAAATATAGCCAACCCCCAGCTTGGTTCGACCCGGACCCCCACTACTTTTGAAAGCACCTTTGTCACCCCCATCCAAAACCCCTGTAGTGCCGGGCATGACCAAAACATATGGGTATGATTCGCTGTGCTTCTCGAGCACCTCGCACACCTATCCTCCACCCCAAAAAATTTACTGAGCCGTGCTCCAGTCATATGCGCCCTGTGTAATACCTTAAACTGAATCAGGCTTAGCCTGGCACACGAGGACGACGAGTTTACCCTACTTAGGGCATCTGCCCACAGCCCCTCCTCGATCTCCTCCCCCAGCTCTTCTTCCCATTTCCCTTTTAGTTCATCTACCATAGTCTCCCCTTCGTCCCTCATTTCCCTATATATATCCGACACCTTACCATCCCCCACCCATGTCTTTGAGATCACTCTGTCCTGCACCTCTTGTGTCGGGAGCTGCGGGAATTCCCTCACCTGTTGCCTCGCAAAAGCCCTCAGTTGCATATACCTGAATGCATTCCCTTGGGGCAACCCATATTTCTCGGTTAGCGCTCCCAGACTCGCGAACTTCCCATCCACAAACAGATCTTTCAGTTGCGTTATTCCTGCTCTTTGCCACATTCCATATCCCCCATCCATTCCCCCCGGGGCAAACCTATGGTTGTTTCTTATCGGGGACCCCCCCAAGGCTCCAGTCTTTCCACTATGCCGTCTCCACTGTCCCCAAATCTTCAGTGTAGCCACCACCACCGGGCTTGTGGTGTAGTTCCTCGGTGAGAACGGCAATGGGGCTGTCACCATAGCCTGCAGGCTGGTCCCCCTACAGGACGCCCTCTCTAATCTCTTCCACGCCGCTCCCTCCTCCTCTCCCATCCACTTACTCACCATTGAAATATTAGCGGCCCAATAATACTCACTTAGGCTCGGTAGTGCCAGCCCCCCCCTATCCCTGCTACGCTGTAAGAATCCCTTCCTCACTCTCGGGGTCTTCCCGGCCCACACAAAACCCATGATGCTCTTTTCGATCCTTTTAAAAAAAGCCTTCGTGATCACCACCGGGAGGCACTGAAACACAAAGAGGAATCTCGGGAGGACCACCATCTTAACCGCCTGCACCCTCCCTGCCAGTGACAGGGATACCATATCCCATCTCTTGAAATCCTCCTCCATTTGTTCCACCAACCGCGTTAAATTTAACCTATGCAATGTGCCCCAATTCTTGGCTATCTGGATCCCCAGGTAACGAAAGTCCCTTGTTATCTTCCTCAGCGGTAGGTCCTCTATTTCTCTACTCTGCTCCCCTGGATGCACCACAAACAACTCACTTTTCCCCATGTTCAATTTATACCCTGAAAAATCCCCAAACTCCCCAAGTATCCGCATTATTTCTGGCATCCGCTCCGCCGGGTCTGCCACATATAGTAACAAATCGTCCGCATACAAAGATACCCGGTGTTCTTCTCCTCCACTAAGTACTCCCCTCCACTTCTTGGAACCCCTCAACGCTATCGCCAGGGGCTCAATCGCCAGTGCAAACAATAATGGGGACAGAGGGCATCCCTGCCTTGTCCCTCTATGGAGCCGAAAATATGCAGATCCCCGTCCATTCGTGACCACGCTCGCCATCGGGGCCCTATACAACAGCTGCACCCATCTAACATACCCCTCTCCAAAACCAAATCTCCTCAACACCTCCCACAAATAATCCCACTCCACTCTATCAAATGCTTTCTCGGCATCCATCGCCAGAACTATCTCCGTTTCCCCCTCTGGTGGGGGCATCATCATTACCCCTAACAGCCTCCGTATATTCGTGTTCAGCTGTCTCCCCTTCACAAACCCAGTTTGGTCCTCGTGGACCACCCCCGGGACACATTCCTCTATTCTCATTGCCATTACCTTGGCCAGGACCTTGGCATCTACATTTAGGAGGGAAATAGGTCTATAGGACCAGCATTGTAGCGGGTCCTTTTCCTTCTTTAAGAGAAGCGATATCGTTGCTTCAGACATAGTCGGGGGCAGTTGTCCCCTTTCCTTTGCCTCATTAAACGTCCTCGTCAATACCAGGGCGAGCAAGTCCTCATATTTTCTATAGAATTCGACTGGGAATCCACCCGGTCCCGGGGCCTTTCCCGCCTGCATGCTCCAAATTCCTTTCACCACTTCTTCTACCTCGATCTGTGCTCCCAGTCCCACCCTTTCCTGCTCTTCCACCTTGGGAAATTCCAGCCGATCCAAAAAGCCCATCATTCTCTCCCTCCCATCTGGGGGTTGAGCTTCATATAATTCTTTATAAAATGTCTTGAACACTCCATTCACTCTCTCCGCTCCCCGCTCCATCTCTCCTTCCTCATCCCTCACTCCCCCTATTTCCCTCGCTGCTCCCCTTTTCCTCAATTGGTGTGCCAGCAACCTGCTCGCCTTCCCCCCATATTCGTACTGTACACCCTGTACCTTCCTCCATTGTGCCTCTGCAGTGCCCGTAGTCAGCAAGTCAAATTCTACATGTAGCCTTTGCCTTTCCCTGTACAGTCCCTCCTCCGGTGCTTCCGCATATTGTCTGTCCATCCTCAAAAGTTCTTGCAGCAACCGCTCCCGTTCCTTACTCTCCTGCTTCCCTTTATGTGCCCTTATTGATATCAGCTCCCCTCTAACCACCGCCTTCAGCGCCTCCCAGACCACTCCCACCTGGACCTCCCCATTATCATTGAGTTCCAAGTACTTTTCAATGCACCCCCTCACCCTTAGACACACACCCTCATCTGCCATTAGTCCCATGTCCATTCTCCAGGGAGGGCGCCCTCCTGTTTCCTCCCCTATCGCCAAGTCTACCCAGTGTGGAACGTGATCCGAAATGGCTATAGCCGTACACTCCGTTCCCCTCACCTTCGGGATCAACGCCCTTCCCAGCACAAAAAAGTCTATTCGCGAGTAGACCTTATGGACATAGGAGAAAAACGAGAACTCCTTACTCCAAGTCTGCTAAATCTCCATGGGTCTACACCTCCCATCTGCTCCATAAAGTCTTTAAGTACCTTGGCTGCTGCCGGCCTCCTTCCAGTCCTGGACTTCGACCTATCCAGCCCTGGTTCCAACACCGTATTAAAATCTCCCCCCATTATCAGCTTTCCCATCTCTAGGTCCTGAATGCGTCCTAGCATCCGCCTCATAAAATTGGCATCATCCCAGTTCGGGGCATATACGTTTACCAAAACCACCGTCTCCCCCTGTAGTTTGCCACTCACCATCACGTATCTGCCCCCGTTATCCGCCACTATAGTCTTTGCCTCGAACATTACCCGCTTCCCCACTAATATAGCCACCCCCCTGTTTTTCGCATCTAGCCCCGAATGGAACACCTGCCCCACCCATCCTTTGTGTAGCCTAACCTGGTCTATCAGTTTCAGGTGCGTTTCCTGTAACATAAACACATCTGCCTTAAGTTTCTTAAGGTGTGCGAGTACCCGTGCCCTCTTTATCGGCCCGTTCAGCCCTCTCACGTTCCACGTGATCAGCCGGGTTGGGGGGCTTCCTACCCCCCCCCCCCCTTGTCGATTAGCCATCCCCTTTTTCCAGCTCCTCACCCGGTTCCCACGCAGCTGTATCTCCCCCAGGCGGTGCCCCCCCCGCCCATCCCCTCCCATACCAGCTCCCCAGCAGCAGCAACCCAGTAATTCCCCCCTCCCACCCCCCCCGCTAGATCCCCCGCTAGCGTAATTACTCCCCCCATGTTGCTCCCAGAAGTCAGCAAACTCTTGCCGACCTCGGCTTCCCCCCGTGACCTCGGCTCGCACCGTGCGACGCCCCCGCCTTCCTGCTTCTCTATTCCCGCCATGTTTATCATAGCGCGGGAACCAAGCACGCGCTTCTCCCTTGGCCCCGCCCCCAATGGCCAACGCCTCATCTCCTCCACCTCCCCTCCTCCCCCCATCACCATCTGTGGAAGAGAGAAAAGTTACCACATCGCAGGATTAGTACATAAAACTCCTCTTTCCCCCCTTTTTAACCCCCCTCTTTGCCCCCCACATTCGCCCCACCACTTTGTTCAAACGTTCTTTTTAATAACCCGCTCATTCCAGTTTTTCTTCCACAGTAAAAGTCCACGCTTCATCCGCCGTCTCAAAGTAGCGGTGCCTTCCTCGATATGTGACCCACAGTCTTGCCGGTTGCAGCATTCCAAATTTTATCTTCTTTTCATGAAGCACCGCCTTGGCCCGATTAAAGCTCGCCCTCCTTCTCGCCACCTCCGCACTCCAGTCTTGATAAATGCGGATCACCGCGTTCTCCCATTTACTGCTCCGAGTTTTCTTTGCCCATCTAAGGACCATTTCTCTATCCTTAAAACGGAGGACTCTCATCACTATGGCTCTGGGAATTTCTCCTGCTCTCGGTCCTCGCGCCATCACTCGGTATGCTCCCTCCACCTCCAACGGACCCACCGGGGCCTCCGCTCCCATTAACGAGTGCAGCATCGTGCTCACATATGCCCCGACGTCCGCTCCCTCCGCACCTTCAGGAAGACCAAGAATCCTCAGGTTGTTCCTCCTTGCATTGTTCTCCAGTGCCTCCAACCTTTCCACACATCGTTTCTGATGTGCCTCATGCATCTCCGTCTTCACCACCAGGCCCTGTATGTCGTCCTCATTCTCGGCTGCCTTTGCCTTCACGACCCGAAGCTCCCGCTCCTGGGTCTTTTGTTCCTCCTTTAGCCCTTCGATCGCCTGTAGTATCGGGGCCAACAGCTCTTTCTTCATTTCCTTTTTGAGCTCTTCCACACAGCATTTCAAGAACTCTTGTTGTTCAGGGCCCCATGTTAAACTGCCACCTTCCGATGCCATCTTGGTTTTTGCTTGCCTTCCTTGCCGCTGTTCTAAAGGATCCACTGCAATCCGGCCACTTTCTCCTGCTTTTTCCATCCGTATCCAGGGGGGATTCCCTTCTGGTTTACCGCACAGTGTTTTTAGCCGTCAAAATTGCCGTTGGGGCTCCTATCAAGAGCCCAAAAGTCCGTTTCACCGGGAGCTGCCGAAACGTGCGACTCAGCTGGTCATCGCCGCACCCGGAAGTCGGATAACCTCACATTTGTCAACATTGTATTCCATCTGCCAGACCCTAGCCCATTCACTTAGCCTGTCCAAATCCCTCTGCAGACTTCCAGTATCCTCTGCACTTTTTGCTTTACCACTTATCTTAGTGTCGTCTGCAAACTTGGACACATTGCCCTTGGTCCCCAACTCCAAATCATCTATGTAAATTGTGAACAGTTGTGGGCCCAACACTGATCCCTGAGGGACACCACTAGCTACTGATTGCCAACCAGAGAAACACCCATTAATCCCCACTCTTTGCTTTCTATTAATTAACCAATCCTCTATCCATGCTCCTACTTTCCCCTTAATGCCATGCATCTTTATCTTATGCAACAACCTTTTGTGTGGCACCTTGTCAAAGGCTTTCTGGAAATCCAGATATACCACATCCATTGGCTCCCCGTTATCTACCGCACTGTTAATGTCCTCAAAAAATTCCACTAAATTAGTTAGGCACGACCTGCCCTTTATGAACCCATGCTGCGTCTGTCCAATGGGACAATTTCCATCCAGATGCCTCGCTATTTCTTCCTTGATGATAGATTTCAGCATCTTCCCTACTACCGAAGTTAAGCTCACTGGCCGATAATTACCCACTTTCTGCCTACCTCCTTTTTTAAACAGTGGTGTCACGTTTGCTAATTTCCAATCCGCCGGGACCACCCCAGAGTCTAGTGAATTTTGGTAAATTATCACTAGTGCATTTGCAATTTCCCTAGCTATCTCTTTTAGCACTCTGGGATGCATTCCATCAGGGCCAGGAGACTTGTCTACCTTTAGCCCCATTAGCTTGCCCATCACTACCTCCTTGGTGATATCAATCCTCTCAAGGTCCTCACCTGTCATAGCCTCATTTCCATCAGTCACTGGCATGTTATTTGTGTCTTCCACTGTGAAGACCGACCCAAAAAACCTGTTCAGTTCCTCAGCCATTTCCTCATCTCCCATTATTAAATCTCCCTTCTCATCCTCTAAAGGACCAATATTTACCTTAGCCACTCTTTTTTGTTTTATGTATTTGTAGAAACTTTTACTATCTGTTTTTATATTCTGAGCAAGTTTACTCTCATAATCTATCTTACTCTTCTTTATAGCTTTTTTAGTAGCTTTCTGTTGCCCCCTAAAGATTTCCCAGTCCTCTAGTCTCCCACTGATCTTTGCTACTTTGTATGTTTTTTCCTTCAATTTGATACTCTCCCTTATTTCCTTAGATATCCACGGTCGATTTTCCCTCTTTTTACCGTCCTTCCTTTTTGTTGGTATAAACCTTTACTGGGCACTGTGAAAAATCACTTGGAAGGTTCTCCACTGTTCCTCAACTGTTTCACCATAAAGTCTTTGCTCCCAGACTACCTTAGCTAGTTCTTCTCTCATCCCATTGTAATCTCCTTTGTTTAAGCACAAAACACTAGTGCTTGATTTTACCTTCTCACCCTCCATCTGTATTTTAAATTCCACCATATTGTGATCGCTCCTTCCGAGAGGATCCCTAACTATGAGATCCTGAATCAATCCTGTCTCATTACACAGGACCAGATCTAGGACCGCTTGTTCCCTCGTAGGTTCCATTACATACTGTTCGAGGAAACTATCGCGGATACATTCTATAAACTCCTCCTCAAGGCTGCCTTGACCGACCTGGTTAAACCAATCAACATGTAGATTAAAATCCCCCATGATAACTGCTGTACCATTTCTACATGCATCTGTTATTTCTTTGTTTATTGCCTGCCCCACCATAATGTTACTATTTGGTGGCCTATAGATTACTCCTATCAGTGACTTTTTCGCCTTACTATTCCTGATTTCCACCCAAATGGATTCAACCTTATCCTCCATAGCACCGATGTCATCCCTTACTGTTGCCCGGATGTCATCCTTAAATAACAGAGCTACACCACCTCCCTTACCATCCACTCTGTCCTTCCGAAAAGTTTGATACCCTTGGATATTTAACTCCCAGTCGTGACCATCCTTTAACCATGTTTCAGTAATGGCCACTAAATCATAGTCATTCACGATGATTTGCGCCATCAACTCATTTACCTTATTCCGAATACTACGAGCATTCAGGTAAAGTACACTTATGTTGGCTTTTTTACCTCTGTTCTTAATCTTAACACCTCGATCAGTAACCTCTCCTAAGTTATATTTCCTCTTAACCTTTCTCCTAATTTTCCTTGTCGTCGAACCCACATCTCCCTGTAACAACCTGCCGCATCGCTTACCATTAATGTTTTCATTTCCCGTTTTATTTCTTTTAGTATTCCTGGTCCTATTCACTGAGCTCCCCTCAGTCACTGTACCTTGTACTGTCACCCTTTTTGATTTTTGACTATGGCTTCTCTGCCTTACACTTTCCCCCTTACTGCCTTTTATTTCTGTCCCTGTTTTACTACCTTCCAACTTCCTGCATCGGTTCCCATCCCCCTGCCACATTAGTTTAAACTCTCCCCAACAGCTCTAGCAAACACCCCCCCTAGGACATCGGTTCCAGTCCTGCCCAGGTGCAGACCGTCCGGTTTGTACTGGTCCCACCTCCCCCAGAATCGGTTCCAATGTCCCAGGAATTTGAATCCCTCCCTCTTGCACCATCTCTCGAGCCACGTATTCATCCTCTCTATCCTGACATTCCTACTCTGACTAGCTCGTGGCACTGGTAGCAATCCTAAGATTACTACCTTTGAGGTCCTACTTTTTAGTTTAACTCCTAGCTCCCTAAATTCAGCTTGTAGGACCTCGTCCCGTTTTTTTACCTATATCGTTGGTGCCTACGTGCACCACGATAGCTGGCTGTTCACCCTCCCCCCCCCAGAATGTCCTGCAGCCGCTCTGAGACATCCTTGACCCTTGGACTAGGGAGGCAACATACCATCCTGGAGTCTCGATTTCGTCCGCAGAACCGCCTGTCTATTCCCCTTACAATTGAGTCCCCTATCACATTCTTCTTCCTGCCCAGCTGCGCAGCAGAGGCAGCCACGGTGCCATGAACCTGGCTGTTGCCGCCTTCCCCTGGTGAGCCATCTCCCTCAACAGTATCCAAAGCGGTATATCTGTTTTGCAGGGAGATGACCGCAGAGGACACCTGCACTGCCTTCCTACTCTTGCTCTGTCTTTTGGTCACCCATTTACTATCTCCCTCAGTACCTTTCACCTGTGGTGTGACCAACTCGCTAAACGTGCTATCCACGACGTCCTCAGCATCGCGGACGCTCCAAAGTGAGTCCATCCGCAGCTCCAGAGCCGTCAAGCGGTCTAACAGGAGCTGCAACTGGACACACATCTTGCACGTGAAGGAGCCAGGGACAGTGGACGTGTCCCTGAGCTCCCACATCGCACACGCGGAGCATGACACGGGTCTGAGATCTCCTGCCATGTCTTAAACCTTCGGTTAACTTGAACAATTTCAATTTCCCCCCCAAAAATTTAACTAAATAAATAAACAATGAAGAAAAAAAATAAATATATATATATATACCAATGAAAAGAAACAGAAAAGCAGAAACACTACTTACCAGTCACTTACCAGGGATAAAAAAACACTTCCTCCCCACCTAGCTTCGAATTCCCACCTCGATTCAAATTCCCAAACTCACTCTTTGCTGTCTCACTCTGGCTGTCTTCTCTGTCTCACTGGGAGAACTCACTCTCTGTCTCACTGGGAGTGACAGAGGACTCTGCGCTCTACGGATTGTTTCCAGGGACACACACCGAGACAAACATCAACTGCTGCTGGAAGGTCATCAACTCGGTGAAAGACGCTCTTTGGTCTGCCCGAAACTTGCTGATCTTCCAGTGCAAAGAGCTGTCCTCGACCCAGTGTTGCAGACTGGCACATTCCAAGGTCCAGGATTCGTGCTGAGGGATGCACTCAAGCTTGGGGCAGCTGCCGCCAAGGCGCAATGGGGAAAGACCACTGTGTAAGGTCTTACCAGCAAATGTACACCGAGGGGCGGGTAACAATGTAAACCCCCCTCGGTCTGGGCCATTAACACTCCAATGTATAAAAGAAACATGACAATGTAAATGTTTAAGAAGGAATTGTAACGTAAAGAACGATATGTGTGCAAGATTATCAAAATTGAATGGAAGAAAGTCAAGGGAATCTGTATCTCTGATGGAAATGTACAGTCAAGGCAATTTGAAATGTTCTGTAATGTTTATGATAGATTTTATGAATAAAGTATATTTTTTGAAAAAAAAAAATCGGTCCCCACAAACTGGAACCAGACAGAACGGCACATGTGGGGGTCTCCAAGGGGACTGGAGGCCCACGGCTGCATGTCCTTTGGGCAGTGTGATGCCCTGGCACTGCTGGTGCCTAGGTGACACTGCCAGCTGACAGGGGCACTGCCAAGATGGTGTTTTTTGCGTGCGTGCAATCGGGCCAGGGTTGCCTGGCATGCATGTTGGGGGGGTGCAGGGGACCCTCCCATAGTGTGTTCCGGCTGGGGGTGGGGGGTGGGTGGTCAGGAGGGGGGGGGGGGGGGTCAGGGCGACCCACCTCTCGGTGCAATGGGGAGTACCGGGGCTCTGTAAGGCCTTGGCTGCGCATTACCCATTCAGCACCTTATTCAACGCTAGTCACGTGGAATAACCATGTGATAAACGTGCTCAGGTTCGATCCCGGCTTTGGGTCACTGGCGGTGTGGAGTTTGCACATTCTCCCCGTTTCGCCCCCACAACCCAAAGATGTTCAGGGTAGGTGGATTCACCATGCTAAATTGCCCCTTAATTGAAAAAAAATGAATTGGGTACACTACATGTATTAAAAGAAACGTGCTTGCAAGGGGACTTTGTTCCCTTTTGGGAGAATCGCGCCCTAAAACTGCAACACCTCAGCTATTGGTGGAAAATGAGGTGAAAGTCACCGGTCACCCAGTCTATCTTCAATTTTAGGTGCTCCTTGTCACCCAAATGGGTTCCTTGAAAAAAAGTTATGTCAACGTTTTTCCTTTTTAAGAAACATTTAATAAGGACACGGGGAGTCCATACCGAGTAAAAATAAGAACCACATTTTATGAACAAATGAGATATGGGCAGCATGGTGGCACAATGGTTAGCACTGCTGCATCACGACGCTGATGTCCCAGGTTCGATTCCAGCTCTGGATCACTGTCCGTGCGGAGTTTATACATTCTCCCCGTGTTTGCGTAGGTTTCGCCCCCACTACCCAAAGAAATTAGATATGTACACAACCCACTAGACCCCTACCGGGTTTCTCTCTTTGGTCGGTGCCTTACCGGCCAACCTAATATACACTGGGTAATTGGGTTACCCTACCCTACTCCTAGCAGGGGGCATGTACTCAGCAAGGAACATGGGGTATACAAACATTCCCACTGTATATCTCGTGCGGGATTTTACAGAAAGACAAAATCTTTCTTCTTTGAATAGGTGATGTACTCCCTGCACATTCCAGGAGCAAAGTTTCAAAGTAGCTACTGCCATTGCTTATCCAGCCAAAGAGAGTATAGGATATTGACACAAAGAGAAAAAAAGGCTTACAAGCCAGAGATTTTCACGCCCCACTCGGGCATGCACCAAAACATACCCACTGATAGATTATTGATTTATAGATTCATTAATTTGTTTAGGTACTGATTAAGTGCATAGCTAAAGAATGCAATTATTGGACTTCCGGGTGCGGCGATGACCAGCTAAGTCGCACGTTTCGGCAGCTCCCGGTGGAACGGACTTTTGGGCTCTTGATAGGAGCCCCAACGGCAATTTTAACGGCTAAAAACACCGTGCGGTAAACCAGAAGGGAATTCCCCCTGGACACGGATGGAAAAAGGAGAGGAAAGTGGCCGGATTGCAGCGGATCCTTTGGAACAGCGGCAAGGAAGGCAAGCAAAAACCAAGATGGCGTCGGAAGGTGGCAGTTTCACATGGGGCCCTGAACAACAAGAGTTCTTGAAATGCTGCGTGGAAGAGATAAAAAAGGAAATGAAGAAAGAGCTGTTGGCCCCGATACTACAGGCGATCGAAGGGCTAAAGGAGGAACAAAAGACCCAGGAGCAGGAGCTTCGGGTCGTGAAGGCGAAGGCAGCCGAGAATGAGGACGATATACAGGGCCTGGTGGTGAAGACGGAGATACAGGAGGCACATCAGAAACGATGTGTGGAGAGGTTGGAGGCACTGGAAAACAACGCAAGGAGGAACAACCTGAGGATTCTTGGTCTTCCTGAAGGTATGGAGGGTGCGGACGTCGGGGCATATGTGAGCACGATGCTGCACTCGTTAATGGGAGCGGAGGCCCCGGCGGGTCCGTTGGAGGTGGAGGGAGCATACCGAGTTATGGCGCGAGGACCGAGAGCAGGAGAAACTCCCAGAGCCATAGTGGTGAGATTCCTCCGTTTTAAGGATAGAGAAATGGTCCTTAGATGGGCGAAGAAAACTCGGAGCAGTAAATGGGAGAACGCGGTGATCCGCGTTTATCAAGACTGGAGTGCGGAGGTGGCGAGAAGGAGGGCGAGCTTTAATCGGGCCAAGGCGGTGCTTCATAAAAGGAAGATAAAATTTGGAATGCTGCAACCGGCAAGACTGTGGGTCACATATCAAGGGAGGCACCACTACTTTGAGACGGCGGATGAAGCGTGGACTTTTATTGTAGAAGAAAAACTGGAATGAGTGGATTATTAAAAAGAACGTTTGGACAAAGTGGTGGGGCGAATGTGGGGGGCGAAGAGGGGTTTTATGTACTAATCCTGCGGTGTGGTAACTTTTCTCTCTCCCACAGGGGGTGATGGGGGGAGGTGGGGAGGGAGAGGAGATGGGGCGTTGGCCATGGGGGGCGGGGCCAAGGGAGAAGCGCGGGCTTGGCTCCCGCGCTATGATAATTATGGCGGGAATAGAGAAGCAGGAAGGAGGGGGCGTCGCACGGTGCGAGCCGTGGTCACGGGGGGAAGCCGAGGTCAGCCAGAGTTTGCTGACTTCTGGGAGCAACATGGGGGGAGTAATTACGCTAGCGGGGGGTCTAGCGGGGGGGGTGGGAGGGGGAATTACTGGGTTGCTGCTGCTGGGGAAAGGGGGGAGCGGGTACGGGAGAGGATGGGCGGGGGGGCACCGCCTGGGGGAGATACAGCTGCGTGGGAACTGGGAGAGAAGCTGGAAAAAGATGATGGCTAATCGGCAAGGGGGGGGGGGGGGGGGGGGTGGGAAGCCCCCCAACTCGGCTGATCACGTGGAACGTGAGAGGGCTCAACGGGCCGATAAAGAGGGCACGGGTACTCGCACACCTTAAGAAACTTAAAGCAGATGTGGTTATGTTACAGGAAACGCACCTGAAACTGATAGACCAGGTTAGGCTGCGCAAAGGATGGGTGGGGCAGGTGTTCCATTCGGGGCTGGATGCGAAAAACAGGGGGGTGGCTATATTAGTGGGGAAGCGGGTAATGTTCGAGGCAAAGACTATAGTGGCGGATAACGGGGGCAGATACGTGATGGTGAGTGGCAAACTACAGGGAGAGACGGTGGTTTTGGTAAACGTGTATGCCCCGAACTGGGATGATGCCAATTTTATGAGGCGGATGCTAGGACGCATTCCGGACCTAGAGACGGGAAAGCTGATAATGGGGGGAGACTTTAACACGGTGTTGGAACCAGGGCTGGATAGGTCGAAGTCCAGGACTGGAAGGAGGCCGGCAGCAGCCAAGGTGCTTAAAGATTTTATGGAGCAGATGGGAGGTGTGGACCCGTGGAGATTCAGTAGACCTAGGAGTAAGGAGTTCTCGTTTTTCTCCTATGTCCATAAAGTCTATTCGCGTATAGACTTTTTTGTGCTGGGTAGGGCATTGATCCCGAAGGTGAGGGGAACGGAGTATACGGCTATAGCCATTTCGGATCACGCCCCACACTGGGTGGACTTGGAGATAGGGGAGGAAACAGGAGGGCGCCCACCCTGGAGAATGGACATGGGACTAATGGCGGATGAGGGGGTGTGTCTAAGGGTGAGGGGATGTATTGAAAAGTACTTGGAACTCAATGACAATGGGGAGGTCCAGGTGGGAGTGGTCTGGGAGGCGTTGAAGGCGGTGGTTAGGGGGGAGCTGATATCAATAAGGGCACATAAAGGGAAGCAGGAGAGTAAGGAACGGGAGCGGTTGCTGCAAGAACTTTTGAGGGTGGACAGACAATATGCGGAAGCACCGGAGGAGGGATTGTACAGGGAAAGGCAAAGGCTGCATGTGGAATTTGACTTGCTGACTACAGGCACTGCAGAGGCACAATGGAGGAAGGCACAGGGTGTACAGTATGAATATGGGGAGAAGGTGAGTAGATTGCTGGCACACCAATTGAGGAAAAGGGGAGCAGCGAGGGAAATAGGGGGAGTGAGGGACGAGGAAGGAGAGATGGAGCGGGGAGCGGAGAGAGTGAATGAAGTGTTCAAGACATTTTATAAAAAATTATATGAAGCTCAACCCCCGGATGGGAGGGAGAGAATGATGGACTTTTTGGATCGGCTGGAAATTCCCAAGGTGAAAGAGCAGGAAAGGGTGGGACTGGGAGCACAGATCGAGGTAGAAGAAGTGGTGAAAGGAATTAGGAGCATGCAGACGGGAAAGGCCCCGGGACCGGACGGATTCCCAGTCGAATTCTATAGAAAATATTTGGACTTGCTCGCCCCGGTACTGACGAGGACCTTTAATGAGGCAAAGGAAAGGGGACAACTGCCCCCGAATATGTCTGAAGCAACGATATCGCTTCTCTTAAAGAAGGAAAAGGACCCGCTACAATGCGGGTCCTACAGACCAATTTCCCTCCTAAATGTGGATGCCAAGGTCCTGGCCAAGGTAATGGCAATGAGAATAGAGGAATGTGTCCCAGGGGTGGTTCACGAGGACCAAACTGGGTTTGTGAAGGGGAGACAGCTGAACACGAATATACGGAGGCTGTTAGGGGTAATGATGATGGCCCCACCAGAGGGTGAAACAGAGATAGTAGTGGCGATGGATGCCGAGAAAGCATTTGATAGAGTGGAATGGGAGTATTTGTGGGAGGTGTTGAGGAGATTTGGTTTTGGAGAGGGGTATGTTAGATGGGTGCAGCTATTGTATAGGGCCCCAGTGGCGAGTGTGGTCACGAATGGACGGGGATCGGCATATTTTCGGCTCCATAGAGGGACAAGGCAGGGATGCCCTCTGTCCCCATTACTGTTTGCACTGGCGATTGAGCCCCTGGCGATAGCGCTGAGGGGTTCCAAGAAGTGGAGGGGAGTACTTAGGGGAGGAGAAGAACACCGGGTATCTTTGTATGCGGACGATTTGCTACTATATGTGGCGGATCCGGCGGAGGGGATGCCAGAAATAATGCGGATACTGGGGGAGTTTGGGGATTTTTCAGGGTATAAATTGAACATGGGGAAGAGTGAGCTGTTTGTGGTGCACCCAGGGGAGCAGAGTAGAGAAATAGAGGACCTACCGTTGAGGAAGGTAACAAGAGACTTTCGTTACCTGGGGATCCAGATAGCTAAGAATTGGGGCACATTGCACAGGTTAAATTTAACGCGGTTGGTGGAACAGATGGAGGAAGATTTCAAGAGATGGGATATGGTAGCCCTGTCAATGGCAGGGAGGGTGCAGGCGGTTAAGATGGTGGTCCTCCCGAGATTCCTCTTTGTGTTTCAGTGCCTCCCGGTGGTGATCACGAAGGCTTTTTTTAAAAGGATTGAAAAGAGCATCATGGGTTTTGTTTGGGCCGGGAAGACCCCGAGAGTGAGGAAGGGATTCTTACAGCGTAGTAGGGATAGGGGGGGGGCTGGCACTACCGAGCCTTAGTGAGTATTATTGGGCCGCTAATATTTCAATGGTGAGTAAGTGGATGGGAGAGGAGGAGGGAGCGGCGTGGAAGAGATTAGAGAGGGCGTCCTGTAGGGGGACTAGCCTGCAGGCTATGGTGACAGCCCCATTGCCGTTCTCACCGAGGAACTACACCACAAGCCCGGTGGTGGTAGCTACACTGAAGATTTGGGGACAGTGGAGACGGCATAGGGGAAAGACTGGAGCCTTGGGGGGGTCCCCGATAAGAAACAACCATAGGTTTGCCCCGGGGGGAATGGATGGGGGATATGGAATGTGGCAAAGAGCAGGAATAACGCAACTGAAAGATCTATTTGTGGATGGGAAGTTTGCGAGTCTGGGAGCGCTGACCGAGAAATATGGGTTGCCCCAAGGGAATGCATTCAGGTATATGCAACTGAGGGCTTTTGCGAGGCAACAGGTGAGGGAATTTCCGCAGCTCCCGACACAAGAGGTGCAGGACAGAGTGATCTCAAAGACATGGGTGGGGGATGGTAAGGTGTCAGATATATATAGGGAAATGAGGGACGAAGGGGAGACTATGGTAGATGAACTAAAAGGGAAATGGGAAGAAGAGCTGGGGGAGGAGATCGAGGAGGGGCTGTGGGCAGATGCCCTAAGTAGGGTAAACTCGTCGTCCTCGTGTGCCAGGCTAAGCCTGATTCAGTTTAAGGTATTACACAGGGCGCATATGACTGGAGCGCGGCTCAGTAAATTTTTTGGGGTGGAGGATAGGTGTGCGAGGTGCTCGAGAAGCCCAGCGAATCATACCCATATGTTTTGGGCATGCCCGGCACTACGGGGGTTTTGGAGGGGGGTGACAAAGGTGCTTTCAAAAGTAGTGGGGGTCCGGGTCGAACCAAGCTGGGGGTTGGCTATATTTGGGGTTGCACAAGAGCCGGGAGTGCAGGAGGCGAGAGAGGCCGATGTTTTGGCCTTTGCGTCCCTAGTAGCCCGGCGCAGGATATTGCTAATGTGGAAAGAAGCCAAGCCCCCGGGGGTGGAGACCTGGATAAATGACATGGCGGGGTTTATAAAGCTAGAGCGGATTAAGTTCGTCCTAAGGGGGTCGGCTCAAGGGTTCACCAGGCGGTGGCAACCGTTTGTCGAATACCTTGCGGATAGATAGATGGGGGGAAAAAGAAGGCAGCAGCAGCAGCCCAGGATTTGGGGGGGGGGGGGGGGGGGGGGGGGTGTAACTTGTGACAAGGTAGTTGCCAATTAGCGCTAGTTTTCATTTTTGTTATTTAATATTTATTCATTTTTTGTTTATATAAAATAGGTCACTGTTATTTGTGCTGTTATAATATTGTGTAAAGGATGCACAATGTACTGTGTTGGTTGACCAAAAATTTTCAATAAAATATTTATTAAAAAAAAAGAATGCAATTATTCAAAATGCCATGACTGAAAAGATAGTCATTGTGTCAGACAATTAATTAACTATTGAAGTTTAGGGTCTTGTCTGTAGAAATTTAGATATTGTTTCAATAAATGCTTCATCTAATGAATAGACTATTGCATTTCAATGCATTTAGCAATAAGATTGTATTAACTACTTAGTTACAGCAAGGTCTGTGGCCAGCAATGACGTTGGAAGCCTATTCTCATGAGGCTGCGCACGTAGACACTGAATTATTCCTGATGGATATCAGTCAATCTTAAGTAATGGTCAATGTATGATTAATAAATAATCCTCTAAGTAACTGAAATCTATTTGAACAAATCAGGAGGTCTCAACTGAGACTGAGACACCAATGAGAGTAAATGAGGGATTAGACCATCGCTAAAGATTCCCTTAAAGTAAGACCTTGTGGCCGAGGTCATTCTGCTGAGTTCCTGCCTTCCTGAATTTCATGGATCATCCTATTAGTTTATTTTAAAAGTGATTTCTTTATGCTTCTTTGATTAATGATTTCCATTGCTATGTATTTGATAAACTCATGTACTGTTTGATATTTTGTGTCTAAGTTTTGATTTAGTTCATGTGCAAGTGTATTTCACAGTAACTTCATTGCAGTGTTAATGTAAGCCTACTTGTGACACGAATAAAGATTATTATTATTATAGAAATAAAGTTGTATTTTTGATACCTCCAATCAACCGGACAATCGTCTCTCATTAGAAGATAAAATAAGAGATTTTACACCTATCCCATCTCCAACTATACCAGAGGCACCATTGACGTATAATAAAATCTTTTTCTGGGGTATGAGACCTGCCGATACCCATGCAGGAAATAATTAATGATTCTTTGACCCCCAAATAAAAAAATACAAGAAATAAGCAAAATCGTTAGTTCTAAGGGAGTATTCTTCACCAAATCTGAGGAGCCACGGGCTATACCTACAGACTTTCCATCATTACACTCAGGAGTCTTGCCCCTCAAAAAAGAAAAGGTAAGATATACCACAATAAGTATGAGTGCCAATGTCCTTTCTTCATTCTGAACCCTCCCATTAAGAGTTAAGCCACTTTCCTACCTACCGGCAGTGGTGCTACTCATATTTATCATGATTAAAGCAAAGGAGGCAATAAAGCATATACCAGCATAATAAACGTATGGATAAGATAATGAAAAGGCGGATATCTATCACACAGCCCAAGTACCATATAACATGCACCGTGCACTCTTTAACCTGAAGGAGCATACTGAGGGGTGTTTTCCATTCAAGACAAATGGAGATCCCTGGTGTTCTGAAGGATAAAACATTAATTGTAGTGCTCAATTACTAAATCATCCCTATCAACATGACAAATAACACAGAATCTGGAAGGAATTATAGTGATAAGGGATAGAGTCCAGATTTTCCAGTGAACTGCAGAATGTTACCCACATTATTGTCTTCCACGGGGTTTAGAAAGGCCATGAACTTAGCTGGATTGCTGAACGTCTTTACAGAATTGTCGGATATCAACCTCAGTATAGCAGGGTAAAGCAGGCCTTATTGCACTCAAGATAACTTTCAACCATTCCCTAACTTCATCAATACCCTTGCACCTCTGTTGTATCGCCGCCGAGAAATCTTGGAAGAAAGAGACCTTCATTATATCATAGAGCAAGGTCCCATTACGTCCAGCTGCCTCCAAAACACTTTGGCTATCACCGAAGTTATGAAAACGCATACTTACAGGCCTGGGACGTTAATTGTCCTTGGCCTGAAAGACAGGATATAATGTGCCCTTACAAAAATTTTTTAATGTATTTTTAAAATAAATTTAGAGTGCCCAATTATTTTTTGAAAGTTAAGGGGCAATTTAGCGTAGCCAATCCATTGCCCTGCACAACTTTTGGGTTGTGGGGGTGAGACCCATGCAGACATGGGAGAATGTGCAAACTCCACATGGACAGTGACCTCAGTGCTGTGAGGCAGAGGTGCTAACCACTGTGCCATCATGTCGCCCCACATTTCAAGTTCACAGCAAAGATGTGTCAAGCACTCACTGGTTTTAGAACAATAGGGCAGTTCTTTCACTTCAGCAAGAAATAGAGAGGGAGCATACCTTCTCCTTCTAAGGTCTAAATATTTAATAATAATCTGTATTGTCACAAGTAGACTTACATTAACACTGCAATTAAGTTAGTGTGAAAATCCCCTAGTCGCCACACTCCGGCACCTGTTCGTGTACACAGAGGGAGAATTCAGAATGTCCAATTCACCTAACAGCACATCTTTCGGGACTTGTGGGAGGAAACAAGAGCACCTGGAGGAAATTCACATAGACACGGGGAGAACGTGCAGATTTAGACTCCACACAGACAGTGACCCAAGCCGGGAATCAAACCTGGGACCCTGTCGCTGTGAAGCAACAGTGCTAACCTAGTTCTCTCAGAAAGCATCACACACAAACCAATCAGGCAGAACACTGTCCCTGGCCAAACTAACGGTTGCCAATCAACCAATTAAACTGACTTCCTCCAAAACTGGTTCCTAAGATTCACCCGGTGCTGAAGAGTCTGGCCTCTTATCTCTAAAACAAAACCTGGGAACGCAGGATCCTGCCAAGCAGGCTGTTTCAACTGAGTCTTCTGCTTAATGGCACATCCCAAATATGGGTCCACAAACCAAAAATAATAAAATAAATGGGAACAAAGGAAATTAACAGGAAGAACTCTTAAAATGTTGGCTGTTCACATTCTGTGTCTGCGTGGGTCTCCATCCCACAACCCAAAGATGTGCAGGTAGGTGGATTGACCAATTCGCTAAATTGCCCCTTAATTGGAAAAATAAAGAATTGGGCACTTAAAAAATTTGTTTTTTAAATATTGGCTGTTAATGAGCAGGAATGGGCTTGGATGTGGTGGCAGGAGGATGCCGTCTTACTGGAGCAGAGCCAGGGTGTGAGCAAGTCCTGTCCATGGTGGCATTGTACTGAGCTGGGCGGAGTTGATATTTCTGCTGCGTGACATCTGAAGTGGAATTTGGGATAGGGAGTGGGACTCAGCAGGGGTGACATCTTGTTGGGCAGAGCTGAGGGGGAAGGGGAGTGGCAGAGCTGTTGTGATAGGCTTAAACATGAGATAAACTATGGGAACAAAAGACATTGAATCTAATTTTAAATAAAATTCATTTTAAAATATACTTCCTATACCCAGTGAAACAGCAAAAGCAAAATAGTGGGCAGAGGTGGTCACAGTGCCAGCCATGGTGCGAACTTATGGTGCTCCCATAAAAATGGCCATAGCATCTGCCCTCAACTTCTGCATGAGCTACCTTTGCTTTCAGTAGGGTTGGGAGGTTCTCAGTGAAGGGCTGTTTGGTAAACCACAGTTGTACTTATATTAGAGGTTGTACGGTAGAACCTGCACTACAGGTTCGCCTGTGGCCCCTGCCTGCTGCCTCTGCCCAGGAGGCAGGGTATAAATATGTTTGTCCTCCAGCTCGCAGCCATTTCGCCAGCTGCTGTGGGAGGCCACACATCTGATACCAATAAAGCCTCAGTTTGGATTCAACTTTCGTCTTTAAGTCAAATTGATCGTGCCTCAATTTATTGGTGATGCACGATCACTGACCACTAAAGCGAGGTTGTAGTCCAACGGAAGGCTTTAATAAGGTAGATGTTTCCCCAGCAGCTCAGGTACAGAATGAAGGCTGCTGGGGCGGCACGGGTTCTTATACTCCGCCTATCAGGGCAGAGCTATTATACACTCTAGTCAATAGAAAGCATACAGCTTCCACCAATAGTGCTTTAGCCTATCAGGTACTGTAATATCTGTAATACCACATTCACCCCCTGTTAAAAAAAGAGTCCGGCGGGGGTGGTGGCCAGAAACTACAAAACATACCATGGTATAATTAGTTATGGAGGTACCGTAATACCTCCGTACAGTGTTTAGTAACTATTTACAAGTCTGGTAGCTATGTACATTTGATGGTTTATATTTACAGATTACAGTTAAAACGAAGCAATCAGTCGATCGGGGACCCCGGTCGTCCTCTGTGATCGTCGGAGCTTCGGTGGTGACTCCGGTGGAGGCTCGGGTGTCTGTGACTCCGGGAGCGTGGCTTCGATCTCCATGGCAGCTTCGTCACTCCTAGACGGCGCTGGTGGGGAAAACGGCTGACCTGGGAAGGGAGCGCCTGTGGGGGGGCGTCTGTGGGTGGGGGGGCCTAGGCGGGGGCGGCGGAAGGACCGATCCTCCTGTAAGGTGCTGCGGTGGAGGGGAGGGTGGGACTGGTGGCTGGAATATGCGTGGAGTTCCGGCGGGCGCCAGGTCCCTTAGGGAGACCGTATCTTGTCGGCCGTCGGGTTATGCCACGTAGGCGTACTGGGGGTTAGCATGGAACAGATGGACCCTCTCAACCAACGGGTCCGACTTGTGCGCCTGCACGTGTTTTCGGAGCAGGATGGGTCCGGGTGCTGCCAGCCAGGTCGGGAGCGATGACTTCCTAGGGAAGACAAGGAGACGTTCGTGAGCTGTCTGATTGGTGGTCGTACAGAGTAGTGACCGGATGGAGTGGAGGGCATCCAGGAGGACTTCTTGCCAGCGGGAGACTGGGAGGTTCCTGGACCGTAGGGCCAGTAGGACGGTCTTCCAGACCGTTCCGTTCTCCCTCTCTACCTGTCTGTTACCCCGGGGGTTGTAACTGGTCGTCCTGCTCGAGGCAATGCCCTTGCTGAGCAGGAATTGACGCAGTTCGTCGCTCATAAAGGAGGACCCCCTATCACTGTGTATGTAAGCGGGGAACCGTACAGTGCAAAGATGCTATGGAGGGCCTTGATGACGGTGGTGACTGTCATGTCGGGGCAGGGGATGGCGAATGGGAACCGGGAGTACTCGGCAATCACGTTCAGGAAGTACGTGCTGCGGTCGGTGGAGGGGAGGGGGGCCTTTGAAGTCCATGCTGAGGCGTTCAAAGGGACGGGAAACCTTTATCAGGTGCACTCTCTCTGGTCGGTAGAAGTGTGGTTTGCACTCCGCACAGATTTGGCAGTCCCTGGTGGCTGTCCTGAGCTCCTCGATGGAGTAGGGCAGGTTGCGGGTCTTGATAAAGTGGAAAAAGCGAGTGACCCCCGGGTGGCAGAGGTCCTCGTGGAGGGTTCGGAGGCGGTCCACTTGTGCGGTGGCACATGTGCCGCGGGACAGGGCGTCAGGAGGCTCGTTTAGCTTCCCGGGACGATACAAGATCTCGTAGTTGTAGATGGAGAGTTCGATCCTCCACCGCAAGATCTTGTCGTTTTTTATCTTGCCCCGCTGTGCATTATCGAACATGAAAGAAACCGACCATTGGTCAGTGAGGAGAGTGAATCTCCTGCCGGCCAGGTAATGCCTCCAATGTCACACAGCTTCTACTATGGCCTGGGCCTCCTTTTCGACTGAGGAGTGGCGGATTTCAGAAGCATGGAGGGTACGGGAGAAGGCCACGGGTCTGCCCGCTTGGTTGAGGGTGGCCGCCAGAGCTACGTTGGACGCATCGCTTGAAGTGTTGGGCGCTCTGAGGTACAGACGAACCAACACGGTTGCGATTGGTACAACGCAGTTTTATTCCATTAAACTATTTATACATCAGATTTGGTACTCAGCACGTTGTGACTGTGTGAGTGTCTTGCTTTGAGGTCCTGGCCCTGTGCCGTCTCCAGATGGACTGCCCAGGAACTCTCGTGTTTCTTGTTTTATACTGTGTCTTCTCTTGTCTGTGATTGGCTGTCGTGTTATGTGTGCTAATTGGGCCGTTGCTCTGTCTATCATTATGTATGTGTTCTGATGTATGTTTGAATATCATGATATCCCCCCTTTTTTACAAGATTATGTGCCTACGTGGTTATAAATATAAATGTGTCCGGAGTGCAGCTAAATGTGTGTGTGTGCGTAATATTTACATCATGTACATGGGGCTTAACTATATACAAGGAGCGATGTCAGGTGTGACATGCTAACGAGGTTGTACCATAACAAAAAGAAGAACAACGTGGAAATTTGGACCGATCAAACAAATGCCTGTAACGAGAAAACAGAGACATGTTCTAAAACAGTGGCTGCAAAAGTTCAACGTGTGAACAGTCTCATAAATCCAGTCTAGTAGGTGGTGGACGAATTCGGGTTGACCACCTCAAGGGTGGGTCGAGAACCACCGGCTGAGGTGCGAGCCTGGCCACGGGCAGCGACAGAAGGGGCATGGTATATGGCAGCTCCACGAAGTCGCTATCAGGAACCAGTGGAGGACACGGCGTCTGTGTAGGGTCCCGTTGCGAGAGTGGAAGTAAGCGAAGGGCTCGGCGATTGCGCGTACGCACGGATCCATCAGGCATGCGTACCAGGAACGAGTGGGGAGCCACGCGTCGGAGAACTTCGGCAGGTGCTGACCAGCCACCGTCTGGTCGGTGGATGCGGACCTTGTCTCCAGGGGCCAGGGAGGGAAGATCAGTTGCCTGTGTGTCGTACGAACTCTTCTGGCGACCGCGCTCCAGTTGCATCCTATGCAGTACCGGAGCATGGTCTATTGTTGGTGCCAGGATGGAAGGCACAGTGGTTCTGAGGGCGCGACCCATCAGCAGTTGTGCTGGTGAGAGACGAGTGGCTAATGGGGCCGAGCGATAGGCCAGCAGGGCGAGGCAGAAGTCCGACCCGGCAGCAGCAGCCTTGCAGAGGAGCCGCTTGGCAATGTGAACGCCCTTCTCCGCCTTTCCATTTGACTGGGGGTGCAGAGGGCTGGACGTCACGTGTGCGAAGTCATACGAAGCAGCAAAGGACGACCATTCCTGGCTGGCAAAATAGGGCCCATTGTCCGACATGACCGTCATCGGAATGCCGTGGCGAGCAAAGGTGTCTTTGCAGGCCCTGATGACAGCAGACGACGTCAAATCGTGCAGGCGTATGACTTCAGGGTAGTTTGAGAAGTAGTCAACGATGATGACATAGTCCCTGCCGAGCTCGTGAAACAGGTCGACACCCACCTTCGCCCAGGGGGACGTCACCAGCTCATGGGGCAGAAACGTCTCAGGAGGTTGCGCCGGCTGAAACCTTTGGCAGGTTGTACAGTTGAGCACCATGTTGGCAATATCGTCACTGATGCCCGGCCAGTATACCGCCCCTCGGGCCCTCCTTCTGCACTTCTCGACCCCCAAGTGGCCTTCGTGTAGTTGTCGAGAACTAGCTGGCGCACGCTGTGTGGAATCACAATAAGGTCCAGCTTCAGAAGGATCCCATCAATGATGGCTAGGTCGTCTCGTACATTGTAGTACTGCGGGCACTGCCCTTTGAGCCACCCTCCCGTCATGTGGCGCATCACTCGCTGTAAAAGGGGGTCGGCCGCTGTCTCTCGGCGGATATGGGCCAGACTGGAGTCGTCAGCCGGCAGATTTGCCGCTGTGAAAGCCACCTGTGCCTCGACCTGACATACGAACCCCTCCGCATCTGGCGGTGTGCTCACTGCTCTGGATAGGGCATCCGCCACGATGAGGTCCTTCCCTGGAGTGTAGACCAGTTGGAAGTCGTACCTCCTGAGTTTAAGTAGGATGCGCTGGAGGCGAGGGGTCATCTGGTTCAGGTCCTTGTTTATTATGCTGACCAGGGGGCGGTGGTCAGTTTTGACAGTGAACCGGGGAAGACCATACGTAATCATGGAACTTGACTAAACCGGTTAGCAAGCCCAAGCACTCTTTCTCGATCTGCGCATAGCGCTGCTCTGTGGGGGTCATGGCCCGCGATGCATAGGCCACTGGGGCCCATGATGCCGTGTCATCCCGCTGCAGGAGCACTGCTCCAATGCCGGATTGGCTGGCATCAGTTGAGATTTTGGTGGCACGAGACGTGTCAAAAAACGCCAACACTGGTGCAGTGGTGAGTTTGCGTTTGAGCTCCTCCCAATCCAGCTGGTGTGTGTGTTGCCACTGGAACTCTGTGGATTTTCTGACGAGGTGGCGCAGAGCCGTCGTGTGGGAGGCAAGGTTGGGAATGAACTTCCCCAGGAAGTTGACCATGCCAAGGAAGCGTAGGACAGCTTTCTTGTCGGCCGGCTGCGGCATGGCTGTGATGGCGCTCACCTTGTCTGCATCCGGACGGACCCCTGACCGGGAGATATGGTCCCCCAGGAACTTCAACTCGGTCTGGCCAAAGGAGCACTTGGCTCGGTTGAGGCACAGGCCGTTTTCCCGTATGCGGGCAAAAACACGTTGGAGACGATATATGTGCTCCTGCGGTGTGGTGGACCAGATGATGACATCATCCACATATACGCGCACCCCTTCGATGCCTTCCATCATCTGCTCCATGATTCTATGGAAGACCTCGGATGCCGAGATGATGCCAAATGGCATCCGGGTGTAGCAGAACCTGCCGAAAGGGGTGTTGAAGGTGCATAGGTTTCGGCTGGACGGGTCCAGTTGGATCTGCCAAAACCCCTTAGAAGCATCCAGTTTCGTGAATATCTTCGCCTGGGCCATTTCACTGGTGATCTCCTCCCGTTTGGGTATGGGATAATGTTCCCTCATAATAATATTATTGAGGTCTTTGGGGTCACTACAGATACGGAGCTCGCCGGGGGGCTTCTTGACACACACCATGGAGCTGACCCATGGCGTGGGCTCCGTGACCCTGGAGAGGACCCCTTGGTCCTGGAGATCCTGCAGCTGCTGCTTGAGGCGGTCTTTAAGTGGCTCAGGGACCCTGCGAGGTGCGTGAACGACCGGGATGGAGTCCGGTTTGAGGCGAATTCGGTAGGTGTATGGCAGTGTTCCCATGCCCTCGAATGCCTCCTGGTTATGGGCGAGGAGCGATTGGAGCTGTGCATCAAACTCTGCATCCGGGAAGTCAGATGTGCCATCTGGAGAGAGAGAGTGGATTTGTTGCACAAGGTGGAGAGCCTTGCATGCCTATGCGCTCAGTAGGGAGTCCTTCGATGAGCCGACTATCTCGAACGAGAGTGTGGCCATGTGTGTGTGCTGTGTGTCACCTGGAGCAGGCAGGATCCCATAGCCGGGATAACGTTCCCGTTGTAGTCGATCATCTTGCACCGGGATGGCCGGATTGGTGGCTGACCTTCATGGCGTAGAAGGCTGACCATGCTATGAGGTTGGCGGAGGTGCCAGTGTCCAGGCGGAAAGTGATCGGCGATCGGTTGTCAGTCAGGGTGGCACACCATTCATCGCCCGGATTGATGGCGTTGACCCGGTTCCCATCAATGACTGCAACCCGGAAGGCGTCTTGGTCATCTGTGTCATCGGTTTGGATGTCGTGATGTGGAGGCTGAATGGTCCGCACGTTCCTGCGAGGTTGTCGGAGATGTGGAAGATCAACAGGTTGAGCCGCTCGACAGTAGGCAGCGTAGTGGCCCATCTTGCCACAGCGTAGGCATTGTCGGGTTTTTGCAGGACATTGCCCTTTTAAATGTGCAGCTCCACAGTTGCCGCATGTCGTGACGTCATGGCGTTCGTTACACCACTGCGCATGCGCAGTTCAGTCTTGCGTCGGGCGCGCCTGCGCAGCATGTCCCTTAATGTTGCCGTAGGTTTTGGCGCGCACAAACACGGGAGGCCTTGAAAAGCGCGCGAAACGGCCGCCCTCGTCCGGGCCGCGGGCCGGGAGAAACTCAATTGCTTGGACGCGTTCGGCCTCGTGGGTGGCTGGCTCGCCGATTCAGTCACGTGGGACCCCCTCCGTGCCGATTCGGTCGCCTGAAATTGGGCATAGCGGCTAGTCGCATTCTCATGCAGGACACAGGCTTCAACTGCAGATGCTAAGGTCAGGCCTTTTATTTTTAGAAGCTGCTGGCGTAGGCCGCCGGAGGCAACGCCAAAAACGATCTGGTCCCGGATCATGGACTCTGAGGTGGTGTCGTAACCGCAGAACTGCGCGAGTATGCGGAGGTGCGTCAGGAAGGGCTGAAAGAGCTCATCCTTACCTTGCAGGCGCTGCTGAAAGACATACCTCTCAAAGCTTTCGTTGACCTCAACGTTGAAGTGCTTGTCGAGCTTGAGGAGGACCGTGTCATACTTAGCTTTGTTCTCGCCTTCCGCGAACACCAAGGAGTTGTATACATGGATGGCGTGCTGACCTGCGGTAGTGAGGAGCATGGCAATCTTCGTTTCGTCCGAGGCGCCCTGTTTTTCATTGGCTTACATGAAGAGTTCGAAGCGCTGCTTGAAGAGCGTCCAATTTGTGCCCAGGTTCCCAGCGACTTGCAATGGCTGCGGTTTGTTGAGGGTGTCCATGGCTCAGGATGGCAGATTTTCTGGGAGGTATCGATTCACTCCTGGTATCATGAAGTGTTGGGTGCTCTGAGGTACAGACGAACCAACATGGTTGCGATTGGTGCAACGCAGTTTTATTCCATTAAAATATTTATACATGAGACTTGGTACTCAGCCCGTTGTGACTGTGTGAGTGTCTTG
Source organism: Scyliorhinus torazame (assembly GCF_047496885.1). NCBI lineage: Eukaryota > Metazoa > Chordata > Chondrichthyes > Carcharhiniformes > Scyliorhinidae > Scyliorhinus > Scyliorhinus torazame. The sequence continues at coordinate 118,481,531 of NC_092724.1, read as the reverse complement.
CTTTGAGGTCCTGGCCCTGTGCCGTCTCCAGATGGACTGCCCAGGAAGTGTTGTGTTTCTTGTTTTATACTGTGTCTGCTCTTGTCTGTGATTGGCTGTCGTGTTATGTGTGCTAATTGGTCCGTTGCTCTGTCTATCATTATGTATGTGTTATGATGTATGTTTGAATATCATGACATCGCTCTCGACCTGGAAGGGGAGGGACTCATCGATGCGTGCATCGTGGCCTTTGCAATGTCTGCTTTGATGCGGCTGAAGGCCTGGCGGGCCTCTATTGACAGGGGAAAAGCTGTGGATTGGATCAAGGGACGGGCCTTGTCCGCATAGTTGGGGACCCACTGGGTGTAGTAGCTAAAAAACCCTAGGCAGCATTTCAAAGCCTTGGGGCAGTGAGGGAGGGGAGCATGCGTTCAGGGTCGGGGCCTATAACTCCATTTTGCACTACGTAGCCAAGAATGGCTAGACGGTCGGTGCTAAACACGCATTTATCCTTATTGTATGTTAGGTTAAGGATTTTAGCGGTCTGGAGAAATTTTCGGAGGTTGGTGTCGTGGTCCTGCTGGTCGTGGCCACAGATGGTGACATTATCGAGATACGTGAATGTTGTCCGTAAACCGTACCGGTCAACCATTCGGTCCATCTCGCGCTGGAAGACCGAGACCCCGTTGATGACACCGAAGGGAACCCTTAAGAAGTGATAGAGCCGCCCATATGCCTCGAAGGCAGTGTATTTGCGGTCACTAGTGCGGATGGGGAGCTGGTGGTAGGCGGACTTGAGATCCACCGTGGAGAAGACCTTATAATGCGCGATCCTGTTTACCAGGTCGGATATGCGGGGGAGAGGGTACGCGTCCAGCTGCGTAAACCTGTTGATGGTCTGACTGTAGTCGATGACCCTCCTATGCTTCTCCCTGGTCTTTACCACCACTACTTGAGCTCTCCAGGGCCTGTTGCTCGCTTCAATGACCCCTTCCCTCAGTAGCCTTTGTACCTTTGCCCCAATAAAGATCCGGACCTGGGAACTGTACCGTCTGCTCCTGGTGGCGACGGGTTTGCAATCCGGGGTGAGGTTCGCAAACAGGGAAGGCGGGTCGATCTTAAGGGTTGCGAGGCCGTAGACAGTAAGGGCCGCTGAATTGGAAGGTCAGACTTTGAAGGTTACACTGGAAGTCTAAACCCAGGAGTGTCGCCGCGCAGAGGTGGGGAAGGACGTAGAGACGGAAATTATTGAACTCCCTTCCCTGGACTGTGAGGTTTGCTACACAAAACCCCTTTATCTCCACTGAGTGGGAACTGGAGGCCAGGGAGATTTTTTGATTAACAGGGTGGATGAGGAGGGAACAGCGCCTTACCGTGTCGGGGTGTATGAAGCTCTCCGTGCTCCCAGAGTCGATTAGGCAGGACGTCTCGTGCCCATTGATGAAAACGGTCGTCGTAGCGGTTGACAGTGTTCGAGATCGAGACTGATCCAGGGTCACCGAGGCCAATCGCAGTAGTTGAGAGTTCTGTTCGGGCAGTGTGTGGTCGGTCGAGCTGGGGTCCTGGGGGTTCATCCAAGATGGCATCTCCCATTGGTCGCACATGGCCGGGGGTGCCCATCCCTCCAACGTGGCGTCCGCGGAACAAGGTGCCGGTGCCCGGGGTCCGCACGTGGCCCTGGGATATGGAGGTGGCGGCGACCGCTGGCTGCACGGGGCCCGTGGAGAAGTTTGTGGTTGCGGTCCGCATTCACCGCTGTAGACCGCGGCAACCGCTCGGGTCTGACATACCCCCACGAATGGCCCTTTTTGCCGCATCCCTTGCAGGTGAATGCGCGGGCCGGGCAGCGCTGGTGGGAGTGCTTGGCCTGCCCGCAAAAGTAGCAGCGGGGCCCCTCGGGGTTGCCAGGCCGCCTTGCAGCGCAGGCCTGTGGGGGAACAGGGGTAGTCGCAGGGTCGGCCGCGGCGGGGTTCCACGCTGCCCGGGGGCTGTCGTGCGGTCGGGAAAGTAGACGCGGGCGTTCCTGGAGGCCACGTCCAGGGAGCCTGCAAGGGCCCGTGCCTCCCTGAGACCCAGGGTATCCTTCTCTAACAGGCGCTGGTGAATTTGTGACGAAAGCATACCTGACACGAAAGCATCCCGGACTAAGAGTTCCGTGTGTTCGCTCGCCGAAACTTGCGGGCAGCCGCAGCTTCTTCCCAGCATCAGGAGTGCGCGGTAGAATTCCTCCAGCGATTCCCCAGGGGTTTGTCGCCTTGTTGCAAGCAGGTGCCGGGCGTAGACCTGGTTTACCGGGCGAATATAGTGTCCTTTTAGCAGCTCAATTGCTGCATCGAAGTCTTCCGCTTCCTCGATGAGGGTGTAAATCCCCGGGCTCACCCTTGAGTGCAGGACGTGCAGTTTCTGCTCTCCCATGGGTGCGTTTTCGGCCATCCCGAGATACCCTTTAAAGCACGCCAGCCAGTGCTTAAAGATTGCCGCTGAGTTCGCTGGGTGGGGGCTAAGTTGCAAACACTCCGGCTTGATTCGGAGCTCCATCCTTTCTTCTTAAAATTCTAGCTTAATAAATTGATGCACGATCAATGACCACTAAAGCGAGGTTGTAGTCCAACTGAAGGCTTTAATAAGCTAGATGTTTCCTTAGCAGCTCATATACAGAATGACGGCTGCTGGGGCGGCACGGGTTCTTATACTCCGCATATCAGGGCGGAGCTATTATACACTCTAGCCAATAGAAAGCATACAGTTTCCAACATGGTAGCATTGTGGATAGCACAATTGCTTCACAGCTCCATGGTCCCAGGTTCAATTCCGGCTTGGGTCACTGTCTGTGCGGAGTCTGCACATCCTCCCCGTGTGTGCGTGGGTTTCCTCCGAGTGCTCCGGTTTCCTCCCACAGTCGAAAGATGTGCAGGTTAGGTGGATTGGCCATGATAAATTGCCCTTAGTGTCCAAAATTGCCCTTAGTGTTGGGTGGGTTTACTGGGTTATGGGGATAGGGTGGAGGTGTTGACCTTGGGTAGGGTGCTGTTTCCAAGAGCCGGTGCAGACTCGATGGGCCGAATGGCCTCCTTCTGTACTGTAAATTCTATGATAAATCTATGATCTATGATAAATCAATGGTGCTTTCGCCTATCAGGTACCGTAATACCTATAATACCACAATTGGTATCAGTTTCGAAGGATGGACCTCCGTATTAAACCAGATCGCCTGTAGCTGGATCCGCACTCAAGCGACGCCAGAAAGGACTTCCAGCACTGGCTAGCTTGCTTTGAACCGTATATAAATGTGGCGCTGACCCCTGTTCCAGCGGCTCAGAAGATCCAGATCTTATATTACAGGCTGAGCTCCAAAGTCTTCCCGCTGATCCAGGATGCGCCAAACTACGCTGAAGCCATGACTCGACTCAAGGACAATTACGAGCAGAAGACAAACACGCTCTTCGCCAGGCACGTGCTCGCAACTTGTTCTCAACTACTGGGTGAGTCCATAGAAGACTTCTGGAGGGCCCTAATCCCACTAGTCCGGGACTGTGACTGCCAAGACGGTACAGCTAAGGAACACTCAGACCTCCTTATGAGGGACATCTTTGTGACCGGAATTGGGTCAGACATCATACGTCAGCGGCTCTTAGAAGGGGCCACGCGCGACCTCGCAGAAACTAAAACGCTAGCGCTCTCCATGACGGTCGCCCTGCGCAACGTCCAGTCCCACGCCCCCAGCCGCGCGGCCCACCCCTCCTACGCTTCATGGACCTCACAGGCAGCCGCCCCAGCGGGGGCACTGCCCACCCAATACGCCTGCGCTACACGCCAGCCAGCAAACCCCGGGGGGGGGGGGCCCCGATGCTACTTTTGCGGCCAGCAAAAGCACCCGCGCCAACGCTGCACGGCCCGCGCTGCCCTTTGTAAAGCCTGCGGGAAGAAGTGCCACTTCGCCGCAGTGTGCCAAGCCCGCTCAATGGCCGCGATCGCCCCCAACCCCACCCCAGTCACGAGCAATGGGCACCGCCATCTTCTCCTCCCCCCCAGACCATGTGCGATCAGTGGGCGCCGCCATCTTGCTCCACCCCCGCAACATGCGTTCCATGGGCGCCCCCATTTTATAACACCCAAGATCTCCGGGCGCCGCCATCTTGTCTGCCCCTCAGCACATGGACACCACCAGCATTCCAAGATTGAAACTCAATGGCCGCCCCATTACCCGACGACCAACCAAGACTCGCCTCCATGTCACTCGACCAGTCTCGCCCGCATAACCTGACCAATGCATCCACCAGCGTGAAAGTCGACGGCCATGTGACCTCTTGCCTGCTGGACTCCGGGAGCACCGAGAGCTTTATACACCCGGATACGGTAAGGCGCTGCTCCCTCATGATACACCCCGCCAATCACTGGCCTGCGGATCCCATTGTGTAGCGATCCGGGGGTACTGTACGGTCATGCTCACGGTCCAGGGTGTAGAATTCCACGGCTTCCGCCTCTACATTCTCCCTAACCTTTGCGCTGCACTTATCCTCGGCCTGGATTTCCAGTGCAACCTCCAGAGCCTAACCCTGAAATTCGGCGGACCCTTACCACCGCTTACTGTGTGTGGTCTCGCGACCCTAAAGGTCGACCCACCTTCCCTCTTTGCTAATCTAACTCCAGATTGCAAACCCGTCGCCACCAGGAGCAGACGGTATAGCACCCAGGATAACACCTTCATCAGGTCCGAAGTCCAGCGGTTGCTTCAGGAAGGCATCATCGAGGCCAGCAACAGCCCCTGGAGAGCTCAAGTGGTAGTGGTTAAATCTGGGGAGAAACACCGAATGGTCGTGGACTACAACAGGTACACGCAGCTTGACGCGTACCCCCTCCCACGCATATCTGACATGGTTAACCAGATTGCACAGTACCAGGTCTTCTCTTTAAAAAAACATTTTTAAAAAATTCTCCTTTTTCACATTTTCTCCCACATTTACACCCATCAACAATAAACAATAATCAGCAAGATATGTCAGTCCCCATAATAACAACCATCCCATCTACCCACCAACCCCAAACCTCAACCCGCATGTTTACATAAACAAATGACAAAAAGGAATCAGGGATTACCCGTAGTCACCCTTAATGTACACAGCCCCCCCCCCCCCCCCCCCCAACCAATGCCGTCCAGCCTCAGAGTACCGTACATGATACCCCAAAGTTGTACCCCCCCACCCCCCCAAGTCTCCAGCTCCTCCCGTGCACTGCCTCTTGTAAAACTCCTCCTCCCAACCTCGGTTCCCTCCCCCAACCTCGGTTCCCTCCCCCCAACTTTCCACCCCGGCTAGACCACTCGGACCCTGTTCTGCCAGGCTCCGATGGCCGCAGCCCCTCCCCCCACCTCACTCCCGTTCACTGGCCGGCTTAAACCGGCCAGCGTGGAGGCCCCCGCCAGGGTCCCTTTCCCCCTTGCCCGGTCCTAGGAAAGCCCAAAGATCCCCTTTTAGCACACAAACCCCGCATATCCACCTACACCCCAAAGAGCCCTCCTTTTGAGTGAAAGTCCCGTCCCTTCCCTTGTCCAAATATATGCAACACTGGCTCCTTTAGCCTCTACACCCGCGCGCAGTGATACAAAAAAAGAAGAAAATACAGTCATGAGGTTACATCGGCACGTGACCATTCCTCAATTTGTCAGTTCTGCCACAGTCCTTCTGCCTTCGCAAACTCCTCCGCTGCTTCCGCCGTTCCAAAATAAAAGTCCCTGAGCTTGTAAGTCACCCTCAGCTTCGCTGGATATACAATGCCGCACTGCACCTTGCCAATGTACAGTGCCCTCTTCACCCGGTTGAAGGCAGCCCGCATCCTCGCCAGCTCCACCGTAAAGTCCTGGTATACACATATACCAGCTCCAGCCCATTGCACAACCCGCTTCTGCTTGGCCCAGCTCAGGACCTTCTCCTTCACACTGTACCTACGGAAGCACAGAGTCACTGCCCTTGGCGGCTCACTCGCCTTTGGTACAGGCCTCCACGACCGATGAGCCCGATCCAATTCATATCGGGAGGGGTCCTCCCCCTCCCCCAATAGTTTTGCCAGCATCACGGCAAAATATTCAGTCGGCTTCGGTCCTTCAACTCCTTCGGGCAGCCCCACGACCCTCAAAATCTGTCGACTGGATCTGTTTTCCAGGTCTTCCATTTTTCCTCGCAGATCCTTGTTAGTGCCCATCACCTTCCGCATCTCCTTCCCCATCGAGGCAAGTTGATCACCGTGCTGCAATAACGACTCATCCACTTCCTTCAGCGCCTCCCCTTGCTCTCGCACCTCCGCCACTGCGCTCGCCACCTCCGCCCTCACCGGGGAAACCGCCACCTCCATCAGCACACTCAAAACCTCCCTCATCTCCTTCCTCACCGTCTCCATGCATTTCGCAATCTGCGCCAACTGCTTTTGGAATTCCGCAGCCATCACCTTAGTTATTTCTTCAGCCGTAAGCACTGCGGCCTCCCCTGGTGCTCCAGCCTCCATTTTCTTTGTTGACCCCGCGGTGACCTTTCCACTTTCCAACGGACTTTCAGCCGCCTTTTTACCGGTCGTTTTTTGGGTGTTTTTCAACATCCTTCTTCTCCTTGCGCTGTCTCCCGACTTTTACTGCCGTCGCTGGCCCTAGGACCGGGCGTTACTCCCCAAAAATGCCGTTCCCGAACGGGAGCCCTCCAATGTGCGGCTGCCTCCCGCCCGCCGTCACCGGAGGTGAGTACCGGGTCTTCTCAACGGTGGACCTGAAATCCGCCTACCACCAGCTCCCCATCCGTAAATTGGACCGTCCATACACCGCCTTCGAGGCAGACGGCAGTCTATATCACTTCCTTAGGGTCCTCTTCGGCGTCACCAATGGAGTTTCGGTCTTCCAAAGGGAGATGGACCGAATGGTCGACCCGTACGGTTTGCGGGCCACGTTTCCGTACCTAGACAATGTCACCATCTGCGGCCATGATCAGCAGGACCACGACGCCAACCTTGCTAAATTTCTCCACACCGCCACTCTCCTAAACCTCACTTACAACAAGGAGAAGTGTGTGTTCAGCACAAACCGCTTAGCCATCCTCGGCTATGTGGTCAGAACGGAGTTCTGGGGGCCGATCCCGACCGCATGCGCCCCCTCATGGAGCTCCCCCTCCCCCACTGCCCCAAGACCCTCAAACGCTGCCTGGGGTTCTTTTCATATTAAGCGCAGTGGGTCCCAAACTATGCGGACAAGGCCCGCCCCCTCATACAGTCCACCCAGTTTCCCCTGACGGCCGAGGCCCAACAGGCCTTCGCCCGGATCAGAGCTGATATTGCCAAGGCCACAGTGCACGCTGTAGATGAAACACTGCCCTTCCAAGTAGGAAGCGACGCATCAGATGTCGCCCTTGCTGCCACCCTCAATCAGGCAGGCAGGCCCGTGGCATTCTTTTCCCGCACCCTTCATGCCTCTGAAATCCGGTACTCATCCGTCGAAAAAGAGGCCCAAGCTATCGTTGAAGCTGTGCGGCATTGGAGGCATTACCTGGCCGGCAGGAGATTCACTCTCCTCACTGACCAACGGTCGGTTGCCTTTATGTTCAACAACACACAGGGCAAGGTCAAAAATGATAAAATCTTGCAGTGGAGAATCGAGCTCTCCACCTATAACTACGAGATTAAGTATCGCCCTGGCAAACTCAACGAGCCCCAGACGCCCTATACCAAGGTACATGTGCCAGCGCACAGGTAGACCGACTCCGGACCCTGCACGACAACCTTTATCACCCAGGGGTCACACGGTTGCACCACTTCATTAAGGCACAAAATTTGTCCTACTCCGTCGAGGAAGTAAGGACAATCACCAGGGATAGCCAGGTCTGTGCGGAGTGCAAGCCGCACTTCTACCAGACGGACCGCGCACATCTGGTGAAGGCCTCCCACCCCTTTGAATGCCTCAGCATGGACTTCAAAGGCCCCCTCCCCTCCACCGATCGTCACACATATTTCCTCAGTGTGATCGATGGATACTCCCGGTTCCCCTTCGCCATCCCTTGCCCCCACATGACGTCTGCCACTGTCATTAAAGCCCTTAATTAATTCCATCTTCACTCTTCCCCGCCCATATCCACAGTGACAGGGGATCCTCAGAGTGATGAGCTACGCCAGTTCCTGCTCAGCAGGGGTATCGCCTCCAGCAGAACGACAAGCTACAACCCCCGGGGAAACGGACAGGTAGAAAGGGAGAATGGGACGGTATGGAGGGCCGTCCGTTGGCCCTACGGTCCAGAAATCTCCCGGCCACCTGCTGGCAAGAGGTCCTCCCTGATGCACTACATTCCATTCGCTCGTTACTCTGCACTGCCACTAACAATACACCGCATGAACGTCTTTTTGTCTTCCCCAGGAAGTCCACATCCGGGGTGTCGCTCCCGACTTGGCTCACAGCTCCGGGAACCGTGCTTCTCCGTAAACATGTGCGACTCCACAAGGCGGACCTATTGGTAGAGAAGGTACACTTGCTCCACGCAAACCCCCAGTTCGCCTAAGTGGCGTTCCCCGACGGCCGCCAGGATACTGTCTCCCTCAGGGACCTGGCACCAGCAGGTTCCACCCCCACACCAGCCCCGTCGCCCCCGGCGCCACCCTCCTCTCCCCCGTCGCTCGCAACACCACTCCCCCAGGACAGTCCGTCCTCCGCCTGCCCATGCCCGTCGATGAAGAGGATTTTGGCTCACTCCCGGAGTCACCCTCGACCAGGTCAGCACCAACATCGTCGTCACCACTTTGTCGCTCTGAAAGGACCATCAAGGCCCCGAACCGGCTGAACCTCTGACCGGTCCACCGGACGCCAAGAGACATTTGTTTTTCTCTGTAAATATTAAAATCATGATTGTATATAGTTATCCACCACCCCTACCGGACTCAATTTTAACAGGGGGTGAATGTGGTAAACCACTGTTGTACTTATATTAGAGGTTGTACGGTAGAACCTGCACTACAGGTGCGCCTGTGGCCCCTGCCTGCTGGCTCCGCCCAGGAGGTGGGGTATAAATATGCATGTCCTCCAGCTCGCAGCCATTTCGTCAGCTGCTGTGGGAGGCCACACATCTGATACCAATAAAGCCTCAGTTTGGATTCAACTTTCGTCTTTAAGTCAAATTGCTTGTGCCTCAGGCTGTCTTTGTGGTTATCCACTGGAGTGGATAGTTGCACGGAGGAGTCCCAGCTAATAGATTCTTTAGTTACTTCATGCACTTCAAACCACCTGTAATTTCTGCAGCCTGGGTGAATCTGTGTTGCGTGTGTACATGGAGAGCTTTCAGCCCAGCTGTCTCTATTTGAACAGCCTGTTTCTCTAATTCTGGTTATATTTCAGTTCTGGCCTCCTGATCTTTTTTTAAATAAATTTAGAGTGCCCAATTAATTTTTTCCAATTAAGGGGCAATATAGCGTGGCCAATCCACCTAACCTGCACATCTTTGGGTTGTGGGGGCGAAACCCACGCAAACACAGGGAGAATGTGCAAACTCCACTCGGACAGTGGCCCAGAGCCGGGATCGAACCTGGGACCTCGGCACAGTGAGACAGCAGTGCTAACCACTGTGCCGCCCTGCCTCCTGATCTTTTGACCACCCAATGCAGGGGGAGGGAGCAGCCTCCTCATGCTACTCCCACATCTGGGATGTTAGCCATCAAGAGGCCCAGGCTAGATGTGGCCGGCAGGGGTTTTTTGTCCTCTGAGGCCTGTCTTCCACAGCTCTACCTATTTCAGAATGTTCCTGGAGAGGGAGCTTGCAGACTATTGTTACACTGAGTTTTTTTCCTGATGGCAAGGCTTGAAGGCAGTGATTGTGGTTCTTGAAGGACGGGGTACTTTTGTTAGATGTTTTTGTTTTTTGAAACTCAGTGTTCTGATTAGTTCAGTCAGAGGTTTAGAAGCAGCCACCAGACTTCAGATGCTTCCTCTGTTAACTTCATCCAAAACTGTTGCATAACTAAATTTACACCCATCACCCCTGTGCTCCCAGTCCAGCAACATCTCAAATTTAAAATTCCTGGCCACTTCTTAAAAATTCCTTAACAGTTTTTCCACCCATCCTTTATTCTTCATTCTTTCACAAGATCTGGGTGTCACTGGCAAGGCCAGCATTTGTTGCCCATTACTAATTTCCCTTGAACTGAGTGGCTTGCTCAGCCATTTCAGATGCAACCACATTGCTGTGGACCCTTGGTCACATGTGGGCCAGTCCGAGTTAGGACAGCAAATCTCCTTCTCTAAAGGACAGAGTGAACCAGATGGGATTTTACAACAACTGATGCTAGTTATCATGGCCACCATTACAGAGACTAGTTGAAATAATTAAATTCAACTAATTAAATGTAAACTCCACCAACTGCCATGTTGGGATTCGAACTCATGTCTTCAGAGCATAAGCCTCGAGATTAACAGTCCAGTGACATTACCCACCATCTTCCCCTTTAAATTCCCGCACCCTTTTAAGCCATCCTGAACTCTCCATTTCACTCGCTTGAACCTTTTGTGCATTCCCCTCTCTCCACCCAAACGTTGTCCTCAATTGTCTCGGTCTCATGTTCTGGAATGGGGTTCTTAAACCCCTCCATTTCTTCAACAACAAATTACATTGATATAGCAACTTTAACATAGTGAATTGCTTCAAGGCATTTCCCAGGAAAATGATATAATAAAGTATGACACCGAGGAAAGGCAATGTCAGGTCAAATGACCAATACCTTGGGCAAAGTGTGGAGTTTTATGGAATGTCTTAAAAGAGGAAAGCGAGTGGTTTAGGGAAGAAATTCCAGAGCTTTGGGCCCAGGCAACTGAAGGCAGACACACCAATGGTGGAGCAATTATAGTTGGCGATGCACAAAAGATCCTCCTTAAAACCATCTCTTCAACTAAGTTTTTTGATAGTCTTTCCTGATTTTGCCTAATTTTGTCCATTTGTTTTGTTAAATAAGCTTCTGTGAAATGTCACGAGTGTCATGATAAAAAGGTAATTAGTGGTTGTGGACTCCAGTATTAGATACAATATGATACACTCTGTACCACATGGGGTCAACTGACCTGGGTGGTCAAAGGTCAGATTGCACATGTTAGAGTCGGTTGGACCAAAGCTGCAGATGCCTCGCAATTGTGTGTTCATATTCTGAAAACGTATAATTAATAATGTTAGCTTATAGCAGGTGAATTCTTAGATTCTTGGGACATTGTGACCAGCTCTGGGGTAGATGGGACTGGTATAGGCTAGATGGGCTGCATTCAAATCGAGCTGGGTCCGAGTTCCTTGAAGGGTATTGTGCCAGTGCTGTTGGGGAGGGTTTCAACTAACTTTTCTGGGATGTGGGGAGCAGGAGAACAAGGTGCACAACATACTTGGAGAGATAGATAGCACTAGAGTAGGGAATAGATAATATGTGGGGGTCAGAGTAAGGGCGAAAGTAATAAAATCGAAATCAGGGTTACTGTGCATGTGTGAATGCACGGAGTGTGGTAAATAAGATTGGTGCGTGACAGGTGCAGATTGCCATGTGGAAATAGGATGTTGAGGTGATAACAGAGACCTGGCTCAAAGAAGGGCAGGAAGTTAAATATTCCTGGATATAGATTTTTAATTTTTTTTCCAATTAAGGGGCAATTTAGTATGGCCAATCCACCCACTCTGCACATCTTTTGGGTTGTGGGAGTGAGACCCACGCAGACACAAGGAGAATGTGCAAAACTTTGTTCTTTCAAATACATGGATAGGATGGTTATAGAGGGATACGGCACTAGGAAGTGCTGAGGGTTTTGGCCAAGAGTGGTATCATGACCTGTGCAGGCTTGGAGGGCCGAAGGGCTTGTTCCTGCGCTGTATTGTTCTTTCTTTGTTCCACATGGACAATGACCTGGTGCCAGGATCGAACTCGGGTCCTCGGCGCCGTGAGACAGCAGTGCTAACCACTGCGACACCATGCGCCCATTCCTGGATACTGATGTTCAGGAAAGATGGGAAAGGAAGAAAAGGGGGAGGAGTGGTAATGTTGATAAAGGAGAGAACTGCTGGAGAAAGAGGATGTCGATGTCCCAGAGGGGTCAAGGACAGAATCAATTTGGCTAGAGTTCAGGAACAAAAGGGGCAATTACACTGCTCGGTGCAGTCTACAGGCCACCAACTAGTGAGAAGGATCTAGAGGGACAAATTTGCATGGAAATTACAGAGAAGCAACAATTATGGAGTAGTTATAATGGGGGACTTTAATTATGAATATTGATTGGGATAGTAGTAGTGAGTAGTATAAAGGGCAGAGGGGCAAGAGTTCCTAGAGTGTGTTCAGGATAGATTTCTTCAGCAATATGTTTTCAGCCCAATGAGAAAGGAAGCATTGCTAGGCTTGGTTCTTAGAAATGATACAGGCAATGGGATCAAATGTATGTAGGAGAACATTTAGGGGAAAATGATCATTGCATCATAACATTTAGGCTGACTATGGAAAAGGAAAGAGGACAAAAAACAATCCAGAGTAAGAATAATTAACTGGGGTAAGCCAACTTCAATGGAATAAGAATGGATCTGGGTCGAATAAATTGGAATCAAAGATTGGTAGGAGAAATAGGAACTGAACAATGGGCTACCTTCACAGAAGAAATAATTCAGGCACAGTTTAGGGGCGGGATTCTCCCCTACCCGGCGGGGCGGGGGTCCCGGCGGGATAGTGTGGCGTGAACCACCCCAGCATCGGGCCGCCCCAAAGGTGTGGATTTCTCTGCACCTTTAGGGGCCAAGCCCTCACCTTGAGGGGCTAGGCCCGCGCCGGAGTGGTTACCGTCCCGCCGGCTGCGTGGAAGGCCCTTGGCGCCACGCCAGCCGGGGCCGAAGGGATTCCGCCGGCCGGCGGAAGTCCGCGCATGTGCTGGAGCGTCAGTGGATGCTGACGTCATCCCCGCGCATGCGCTGGGGGGGGGTCACCTATGCGACGGCCATCGTGGAGACCTGCACGGCCGACGCGTAGTAAAAGAGTCCTCCCATGGCACAGGCCCGCCCGCGGATCGGTGGGCCCCGGTCGAGGGCCAGGCCACCGTGGGGGCACCCCCAGGGCCAGATTGACCCGCGCCTCCCCCCAGGACCCCGGAGCCCGCTCGCGCCACCTGGTCCCGCCAGTAAAGGAGGTGGTTTAATTCACACCGGCATTACAGCAGCAGGACTTCGGCCCATCGCGGACCTTGAATCGCCGGGGGGGGGGTGGGCACCGGCGCGGTGCGATTCCCGTCCCCGCCGAATCTCCGGTGCTGGAGAATTTGGCGGCCGGCGGGGGAGGATTCACGCCGCCCCCAGTGATTCTCCGACCCGGCGGGGAGTCGGAGAATCCCGCCCAAGGTGTATTTCCTCGCTAGGGAAAGGTAGGTCAAACAAATCCAGGATGACCAAAAGATAGAAATTTAGATGAAGAAATGATGGTGTGGCTATGACAGGTGTCAGGTAGAAAATACAACTGAGAACCAGGCTGGATAGAGAAGGTTCAGAGGGAAGAGAAAGCAAATAAGAAGAGCAAAAAGGGGGTTATGAAAAGCGGCAGACAGCTAACATATAAGGGAATTTACACATGGAGGAAGGGGCATAGCCAAGGTATTAAATTAATACTTTGCATCTGTTTTTACCAAGGAAGAAGGTACTACTCAGGCCAAGTTGAAAAAGACAGTAATTCAGACATTAGAGGGGTTAAAATTGATAAGGAGGAGGTATTGGTTAGGCTGTCTGTACTTGCAGTTGATGAGGCCCCAGGACCAGATGTGATACATCCAAGGATAGTGTGAGAAGTGAGAGTGCGGATTGTGGAGGCACTGGCCATAATTTTTTAGTCTTCCTTAGACTCAGGGGTGGTGCCAGTAGACTAGAGAATTCAAAACGTTACACCCTTGTTTAAAAAAAGGCATAATGGTGTGCCCAGCAACTACAGGTGAGTCAGTTAATTTTGGTGGTGTGGTAACTTCAGAAACAATAATTTGGGACTAAATCACTAGTCACCTGGAATAATGTGGTTTAATTAAAGAAACCCAGCATGGATTTCTTCGGGGAAAATTGTGTTCAACTAAATTGCTAGAGTTTCTTGAAGAGCTAACAGAGACAGTTGACAAGGGCAATGCTGTTGATGTGGTGTACTGCACTTCCAAAAGGCATTTGATACAGTGCCTCACAACATGAGCCAAGTTATAGCTCATAGAATAAAAAGAACAGTAACAACATGGATATAAAATTGGCCGAGTGAGAAGAAACAAAGTAATGGTTAACAGATGTTATTCAGACTGGAGGAAGGTTTGTGGGGGAGTTAACCAGAGGTCAGTGTTGGGTCCCTTGCTCTTCCGATATAGTAATGACCTGGACCTCAGTATATCAGACACAAATTCAAAATTTGTGATTATGATACGAAACTTGGAAGCATTATGAACTGAGGAGGACAATGTAGAACTTCAAGGGGACATAGACTTGTTGGTGGAATGGGCAGACAAATGGCAGATAAAGTTCAATGCAGAAATGTGAGGTAATTCATTTTGTTAAGAAGATGGAAAGACAATATAAAATAAAGTGTGCAACTCTAAAGGAGGTACAGGAGCAGAGGAACCTGGATGTATATGTGCATCAGCCATTGAAGGTGTCAGGACAGGTTGAGAAATCAGTTCATAAAACATATGGTATCCTCGGCTTTGTTAATAGCAGCATAGAGTACAAAAGCAAGGAGGTTCTGTTGAACTTATACAAGTCATTAGTTCGGCCTCAGTTGGAGTATTGTATACAGTTCTGGGCATTGCATTTTCGGAAGGATGTGAAGGCATTGGAGAGACTGCAGTAGAGGTTTACAAGAATAGTTCCAAGGTTGAGGAACTTATTATGGGCCAGGGTTTAGAGAACCCCAAAGTGTATCATGGAGTTCACCTGACCCACAACTTTTACTAGATTGTGGTATGGGGAGCACACGGCCCACTCCACAGGTGTGGTACAGCAGAAATCAAAAAGTATTTTTTAAAGCAAAACAATGTTTATTCTATGAACTCAAGTTAACCTTTTTAAAACATACAGTGAACATCTTCGCAACCATCAATTCAAATACAACCCCCAAAGAATACAACACTAAGTAGTCCTTACTTTCCTTTTAACATCCATAAGACATTAAAAAAATATTTTAACAGAAGCACATCAGGTTTAAATTCATTACTGAGAACAGTTATCACTCTGAATTCACCAAATGATCTAGAGATAGTCTTTCCATGGCAGAGGGAACAACATTACACCTTCTGTGGCTGACTGCAGCTCCAACACTGAAACAAAACCTAAAAAACACAGACACAGCCAAGCTTTTCTCAAAGTGAAACTAAAAAAGCAGAGCCAGAGCTCAGCTCCACCCACACTCTGACATCACTGCAGTAACTTTAGCAGACTGCCATTTCTTAAAGTGACATTCTCATGACAAACCTATGGAGATAGACTGGAGAAGTTAAGACTATATTACTTGGAGGAAGGAAGACCGAGAAGAGATTTGGTAAGAGGTATTCAAAAGCATGAATGGTATGAACAGAGTAGTTCGGGAGAAACTGTTCCCACTTGTGAAAGGAACGAGACCAAGAGGTTTCCTGATAGAACCAATGAAGACAGTGAATAATTTTTAAAAATTCCTTCAGAGGCACATTTTCCTTTATTAACTCCTTCACCGCTATAACAATTCTGTGATTCTGTGAAAATAATGTTCACTTTGACTCTGGGAATGAGAGGGGGTTGCTGGTGATCATAAGAGTGGGGGATGGGGAGGGAGTTTAAAGTAACCAAATATTACCATTTATCTTGTAGACTCTGCTGGCCAACTCACAGACTTGGAGTCCCGCTCAAATCACTCAATGGAGATTCACTCCCAGGCTCAGGCTCTGAAAGACTGTCATTGAAAGGGACATGGGACAAAATGTAAAAGTAAGTGACAATCCTTTAAAATAAGTGACAGTTGGCCAACAAACACCCTCTTAGGGCACAGTGCCTGAAGATAGAGAGAGAGGGAATTTGGGAAAATTACAACCAATGCATGAAATATCTCTCAGCCACTTCTTTTAAGACCCTAGGATGGAGGCCATCTGGTCCAGTGGACTTGTCAGCCTTCAGTCATATTCAGCGGCGGACTTTCAATGAAGCACACAGTGCTGCAGCCCATGGCACGGCCAATGGGGAGGTGGGGGTCCCATAGGGATTGGGGAATGTTGTAGTGGGAACACCAGCCAGAGCCTTTGTAGCTCTAAATTTGCCGATAGGCTCGGTGGGCCTCAGAACAACATCAGGCTCTGATTGCTGGACTCCCCTTGCGAGCGGGAAAACAGTTTGCCAGATGCTGAAAGGTGGTGGAGAGTGAGAGCAGTTAGTACATGGATCTCCTGAATTAGAGCAAAGTTTCTGAACTTTAGTTGAGTAAAGGTGCAAAGCAGCAGCCAGGTTTCTGGTATTTTGTCTGGTGGGCAGCGTGAGGCAAAAGTGAGGTCGCCGAACCAACATCAGGGTGCGCACCTACGAAGCCTTCAGCGAGGTGAGGAGGAAGCACCAGCCAACTAGGGAAGTAGCAGGGTGACTCAATCTCTAGGGCAGGACGTGGGAGGACAACCAACCAACCAAAAAGGACAAAACCAACAGGCCAGATAGGAGCAAATGTGGTTGTCATCGACCACCTGCGAGGTGAGCAGAGCAGTAGTTGGGAGGTGTGAAGGACAGGCAAGCGCTGCTGTCGTGCGGCAGCCAGCCAGGAGCAGACGTGGTCGTTGAGGATGGGGGCATCGCCACAGGAGCCAAGAGGTGGGCAGAGAAGTAATTGTGGGCAGGGCTCGACATCATTGTGGCGGGGGCCACCATATCACCAGCGGGCGGAGCATTGGTCCCCCAAATAAGTCCCCCTCTGGTAATATTAGGTTTTCCCAATACTTTTGCTCCAATGATAGTTTGACGTTTCCCACCCCGTCTCTCATGCCCCCGGTTTTCCCACAGGAAGTACATTTACATAAATTTGTCCGGATATATCAAACATGTTTTAAATTATTTTGAGTAAAATGCCAAAACTCAAAGTTTTCCCGAGACAATCCCGCGCCCTGAAAATAAATCTTGCAAATTCTGCAAAGTACATTCACCAACCAGCAGGAGCCAGCATCTGCAGCATGAAAAGGGAGATGAAAATATCAGACTATTTATATATGGGTTTTCACTCAGTGTTGTTCTTGCCCGTGTATCGCTGCAGCATTGTTTTAGAATTGTCGATACAGCCCGGACTGGAAAACACGTTATTGAGCTAATGATAGTAGTGTTTTTTTTTCTAAACTTTCCCCAAACTTTCACGTTGCAGCCTCACTCAGACCTGTCAATCAACAGGTTGCCGTGCGACCGTGGCTGGGCTTTGCAAATATTCTTCCAGTGTGCAATGCCGCCTCTTTTTTTTTTGCAAGTTGAAGCCCTGGCATTTTTAAAGAAAAAGTATATGCAACGTGGAATTTATCACCTCTTCCCCCCACCCCCCAAATGCATTAAATTTATGATCGAATACAAAGATTTCACACGTCAGGACATGAAGCAAATCCCGAGGGCAACGTGGAATAAATATTAAATATGGGGGCGGGGCCAGCCAGAGGACAGCGCCGATTGGCTGGGGGAATGAGCGGTGCTGTCGGTGATTGGATGGCTGAGCTGTCAGTCAAGGGGAGGAGGAGGTGGCTGATTTGGGCTGCGCGGATAGTTTGTTGCAGTTTGTCAAGTCCCGGCCCCGAGACTCGATACAGAGTAACCCTGACACTGGGTATACCCGAAACTCGATACAGAGTAACCCCGACACCCAGATACAGAGTATCCCCGAGCGAGAGGCTACCGCTGGGGAGGAGTGGGTAACACCATGACCAAGGAGCAACTCCGGCCCCGGCTCTGTGTCATCGAGAAAGGCTCGAGTGGATACGGCTTCCACCTGCACGGGGAGAAAGGGAAGAGCGGCCAGTTCATCCGCCTGGTGGAAGCGGCCTCCCCGGCCGAGCGAGCCGGGCTGCGGCCCGGGGACAAAGTGGTCCAGGTGAACGGGGACAATGTGGAGCAGGACAATCACCAGCAAGTGGTGCAGAAGATCAAGGCGGTCGCCGAGCAGACCCGGCTGCTGGTGGTGGACAGGGAGACGGACGAGCTGCTGAGGGCCCGGGGGCTGGTGTGCAAGGAGGAGTACGTCGACGACGGCATCCCCGATACGGAGCCGGGCGAGGGGCAGCAGGAGGAACTCGAGGAGAAAACTCCGGCAGCCCAGCCCAAAGCGGCCGACACTGTGTCTCAGAGCAGCAGCGAGAAGGTGAGGAGGCAGGCGGCCTGGCCAAAGGGGGCTGGGCACTGCCCCTGGGGCAGGGGTGTCCTTAGAAGTGGGCACTGCCCACTTCTGGGGTAGGGGTCCTCAGGGCGGGTTTTTACAGCAAGTGGATAGGTTGGTTGACGCCGTCGCTCTTCTCTGAGGCTGTCCTGAAAGCTCTAATCTGGAGCAGTTTACTTGTTGAGCCACGAACGGAGGTTAAAGGCTTTGGGAATAGGGGCAGTGGATGGCGGGTTGGCGCCTGCGCGTCACAGGGCCCTGCTAATTGTTTGCACTGGCCAAGAGGCCAGGGTCACTCACTTCGCTTCTCTGTGACACTTAGTCCAGTCTGCTGCTGAACAAAGTGCTCGAGTAGCTTGTGTGCCAGGTGTTGAGACAGCAGGGCTCATGTGTCAGCTCGGAACATGGCTGCAGCTTCTGACTCTACTGATAGGGTCCGAGCAGGCAGCAGCAGCCCACTGCAATCTGGGGATAAGGGAAGGGGATTTCAGTGGAAGTCACAGAAGGGACTGGCACAGGAAATCCTGTCCTGCATTACTTTGTAGTGGAGAAAACGTGAGACCAACAATGCTACGCGTTTCCATGTAGTCTGGATAGAGGGGGGACTGTTTTCTGCTGGTATTCCCCCCCCCCCCCCCCCCCGGCAAAAGTGCGGAAGGGGCAGTAATCCTGCATATCAACAGAGCTGGTATGATCACAAGTGAATCTTTCATACTTCTGCACATGCACGTGAGGCACAGTGGTTAGCACTGCTGCCTCACTGCACCCAGGTTCAATTCTGGCCTTGGGTGACTGTGGAGTTGCCCATTCTCCTCGCATCTGCGTGGGATTCCCCTGGGTGCCCTGGTTTCCTCCCACAGTCCAGAGATACGGGGTGGCAGGGGTCTGGGTGGGGTCCTCTTTTGGAGGGGTGGAGCAGTCTCAATGGGCTGAATGGCCTCCTGCACTGTCGGGATTCTGATATTCACAAGATTGTACAGTAGCTGTGTATTTATTGTACAGATATGTATTGGATGACCACAGCTGGACTATTACTCCAGGCATTGAAGTTAGTGTGTGTGCAGCAAATGCTAAAACTACCAATTGGATAGACAGATGTGTGGTGGAACAGCTAATTGCAGGCTTATTGAAGTGGGATCACAATCTGATTAGACCCACTAGAGCTGCTGCTCAACAGTGTCAGTAGGTGCTTCCTACTGGATCTTGTTTATTGATCATTCTGTAAAGCACCATCTCTCTCAGTATTTTATTGTCTATGTTAGGAGGGGGAAAAAATGGCATTTTTAGCACCAGTCACTTGAAAATGATTACTTAAAGTTTGTGGATCCCCCTCTGGAGCCATGAGCATAATATCCAAGCTGACATTACAGTGCAGTACTGAGGGAGTGCTGCACCGTCTACACTGCTGTATTCTGAATGTGAAGTAAAATTGAGGCTATGTCTCTCCTCTTAAGTGGATTCTACAGCATTACTTCAAAGATGAGCAATGGAATTCTCCCTGGTGTCCTGACTGATATTCATCCCTCAAAACAACATCATTAAGTCCATAGATGTGCAGGTTAGGTGGATTGGCCATGTTAAATTGTCTTCAGTGTTCAAAAAGGTTAGGTGGGGTTACAGGGATAGGGTGGAGGTGTGGGCTTGGTAGGATGCCCTTTCCAAAGGCCGGTGCAGTCGATGGGCCGAATGGCCGCTGTCTGCACTAGATTCTATGAAAACAGATTATCTACTTGTTACTATGTTCCAGCTTGTGGGTCTGACTGTATGCCAAGTGGCTGTCACATTTTATCAGTAAGAGATACCTGGGCATTCCCAGCATAGTTGCCATGTTGGATACATAGCAAAAAACTGCATTTACTATTCACTCATTGTTCACAGGATTGATTCCTATTGAGAAATGAGGAAAGCATGACACTGAGGCAGTAAGTTAGGAGTGAGTCCACATTACTGGGTAGAACAGGGCAGCATGGTGGCACAGTGGTTAGTACTACTGCCTCATGGTGCCGAGGACCCGGGTCACTGTCCGTGTGGAGTTTGCACAATCTCCCCGTGTCTTTTTTTTTTAAAAATAAACATTTTATTGAGGTATTTGTGGTTTTATAACAGCAACAGAAGAAACAATGTACATACAAATATAAACATAGTGCAAAAGCGGTCTTCCACCCTCACAGGTCCCACCTTTACTAACCCCCTACTCTAAACTAAACCTCAACCCTCCCTCTTTTGCTGACAGTTAATTTTTCCCAAAGAAGTCAACGAACGGCTTGCACCTCTGGAAAACCCTACCAGTGACCTTCTCAAGGCGAACTTGATTTTCTCCAAACAGAGAAAGCTAGCCATGTCAGTTAGCCAGATCTCTGATTTTGGGGGCTTTGAGTCCCTCCAAGCTAATAGTATCCATCTCCGGGCTACCAGGGAAGCAAAGGCCAGAACGTCTGCCCCTTTCTCCTCCTGAATTCCCAGGTCTTCAGACACTCTGAAAATTGCCACCTCTGCACTCGGTGCCACCCTTGTTTTTAACACCTTGGACATGACATGCGCAAACCTCAGTCAGAATCCTCTAAGCTTCGGGCATGCCCAGAACATATGAACATGGTTTGCTGGTCTTCTTGCATACCTTGTGCACCTATCTTCTACCCCAAAGAACCTGCTCATCTGGGCCACTGTCATATGGGCCTGGTGAACGATCTTATTGCAGATTGGAGACCAGTCCGATGCTCCCTCCGCTCCCACATGTCTCCTCCTTTGCTCCCAGACTCTCAAGGTCGCTACTACCACGGGGCTGGTGGAGTACCGTGCCGGCGGGAACGGCAGAGATGCCGTTACCAATGCTCCCAAACTAGTGCCCTTGCATGATGCCGCCTATACTCCGCCCCCCACCCCCCCCCCCACACACACACACACTTCCTAATCATGGCTATATTCGCCGCCCAATAATAATTACTAAAGTTCAGCAGCGCCAACCCGCCCTCCTCTGGCTTTGCTCCAGCCTCCCCTTTTTTATCTGTGGGGTCTTACCCGCCCATACAAAGCCCGAGATCACCTTGTAGACCCGTTTAAAAAAGGACCGTGGAATAAAGATGGGGAGACACTGAAAGACAAACAGGAATCTCGGGAGGACCGTCATTTTCACTGTCTGCACCCTCACAGCCAGTGACAACGGGAGTGCATCCCACCTTTGGAAATCTTCCTTCATTTGGTCGACTAGTCAGGCAAGATTTAGCTTGTGTAGCCGTTCCCATTCCCGCGCCACCTAGAAGCCTAGGTACCGAAAGCTTCCCCCTACCACCCTAAACGGCAGCTCCCCCCTTGCCTGGATCGCAAACATCTCACTTTTACCCATGTTCAATTTATAACCCGTAAAAAGGGTCAATTCCTCCAGAATCCTCATAATTTCTACCAGCCCCTTGAGGCTCTCAACGCAATTGCCAGTGGCTCATGGCCAGCGCAAACAGCAGTGGGGAGAGGGGGCATCCCTGCCTTGTCCCCCAGTGCAGCCTAAAATAGTCCGATGTACTCACCACGGGAGCCTGATACATCAGTCTGACCCAGTCAATAAAGCCCCGTCCAAATCCAAACCGCCCCAGTACCTACACAGATATTCCCATTCCACCCATTCAAATGCCTTCTCTGCATCCATTGCGACCACTACCTCCACGTCCCTACCCTCTGGGGGCATCATGATCACATTCAGCAACCTTCTTACGTTGGCCGCCAACTGCCTACCCTTAATGAATCCCGTCTGGTCCCCTCCAGTCACGTCCGGAACGCAGTCTTCAATCCTAGAGGACAAGATTTTGGCCAACAGTTTGGCGTCTACATTTAGTAAGGAGATCGGTCTGTAGGACCCGCATAGCTCCGGGTCCTTATCCCGCTTCAGGATCAATGAGATAGTGGCCTGTGACATCGTCGGGGGAAGCACTCCTCTCTTCCTTGCTTCATTAAATGTCCTCATCAACAGCGACCCCAGTATCCCAGAGAACTTTTTATAAAACTCCACTGGGTACCTGTCCGGTCCCAGGGCTTTACCTGACTGCATGGTCTTCAGCCCATCTGCTATTTCCTCCAACCCGATCGGGGCCCCCAGCCCTCCTACCAACTCTTCATCCACCTTCGGGAACCTCAGCCCCCTAAGAATTGTGTCATCCCCTCTGGGCCAGCTGGGGGTTCCGACTCATACAACCTGCTTATTAACCCTGCTGAATCTCCGACCAGGTTCCCATCCCTGTCCCTTACATTCCCAATCTCCCTGGCTGCCTCCCTCTTTCTGAGATGCTGCGCATGCATTCTGCTGGCCTCCTCTCCATATTCATAAATCGCCCCCCCTCGCCTTCCTCAGCTGCTCCACCGCCTTCCCTGTAGTTAACAAGCCAAACTCTGCCTGTAACCTCCGCCGTTCCCTTAAAAGCCCTGCCTCTCGAGTCTCCGCATACCTCCTGTGGACCTGTAGTATGGACCTGTAGTATTTCCCTTATCAATTGGTCCGTTTTTGCCCTGTCTGCCTTCTCCCTGTGGGCCCTTATCGAGATCAGCTCCCCTCTAACCACCGCCTTCAGACCATTGCAGCTGAGACTTCCCTGTGTCATTAACTTCCAGTAGTTCTGGATACATTTCCTCACCCGCCCACACACCACCTCGTCCGCTAAAAGTCCAACTTCCAGTCTCCGGTGCGGGTGTTGGCCACACTCCTTGCTCACCTGCAGGTCACCACAGTGCGGGACATGATCCGAGATTGTGATCGCTGAATACCCAGTGTTCACTACCCCCGTCAGTAAAGCCCTGTTCAGGATAAAAAAGTCAGTCCGGGAGTACACTTTATGCACATGAGTAGAAGGAGAACTCCTTCACTCTCGGCCGCCCAAATCGCCATGGGTCCACCCCCCCCATTTGCTTCATAAACCCCTTTAGCTCCTTTGTCATTACTGGCACCCTGCCTGTCCTTGAGCTCGACCGGTCTAGCCCTGGGTCAATGACTGCGTTAAAGTCTCCCTCCACCACTCCCCTATGACCAATTTGTGCGAATCCTGGTCCGGGATCTTCCCCAACATCCTCTTTATGAATTCCACATCATCCCAATTTGGCGCGTACACATTCACTAGAACCACTGGCAGCTTCCCACTAACCATAATGTAACGGCCTCTCACATCTGCAACTATTCTTCTCGTCTCGAATGACACTCGCTTGTTAATCAGGATTGCGACCCCTCTAGTCTTGGAATCCAGCCCCGAGTGAAAAACCTGCCTGACACATCCCTTCCTTAATCTAATCTGATCAGTTACTCTAAGGTGCGTCTCCTGTAACATTGCCACGTCCGCCTTCAGTCTCCTCAAATGCACAAACACATGCGCCCTCTTAACCGGCCCATTTAGCCCTCTTACGTTCCATGTGATCAGCCTGGTTGGGGGGCTCTCTTTCTCTCTCTCTTTCCCCCCCCCCCCCCCCCTTGCCGATCAGCCGTCACCTTTCTTGGGGCAGTCTCCAGCTCCCAGGCAGCCTCCGCCCCCGACCTCCTTTTTGTCCCACAGCAAAAGTCCCTCACTCAGCAGAATATTCCCCCCCCCCCCCCCGAGTAACAGCACTATGCAAACCACCCCCTTCAACAAGCACAACATCTGCTCACCCCCCACTGCGCTTCTGTGAACTAGCCCGCCCAGCTAGCTTGGTGGCCCCCGTCCATGGCGCCAGACATTTTTCCACCTATTGTTCCTTTTCCCAATTGCCCGAAATAAACAAAAAAAAAAAAATCAAACTGAAGACCCAACATCTAACATTCACACCTCCATCCCCCATCAGTGCAAATGCAAACTTTAACTCACACAGCTCTGCAGCAGGCCCCAAATCAATGCAGAAGTCATCACAATTAACGTCCAAAAAACAAGAAACTTTTTTAACATGAGCGCTGCAGCAAAGTTAAAATACCTCCGCCACCAGCCCTTTCCTTCAAGCGAAGTCCATCGCTTCCTCGGGCGACTCAAAGGAAAAATGTTGCTCCTCATAAGTGACTCAAAGACGGGCCGGATACATCAGTCCAAACTTTTTTTTAAAATTTAGGGTACCCAATTATTTTATTTTATTTTTAACTTTTTTTCCAATTTAGGGGCAATTTAGTGTAGCCAGTCCACCTAACCTGCACATCTGTGGGTTGTGGGGGTGAAACCCACGCAGACATGGGGAGAATGTGCCAACTCCACACAGACAGTGACCCAGGGCCGGGATTCGAACCTGGGTCCTCAGCACCGCAGTCCCAGTGCTACCCACTGCGCCACATGCCATCCCTCAGCAGTCTTAACTTAACCTTTTTCTTGAAAAGGGTCGACTTTATCTGGTTGAACTCTGCTCTTCTTCTGGCCACATCCGCACTCAGATCCTGGTATATACGCAGGATGCTGTTCTCTCACTTACAGCTCCGTGTCTGCTGGCCCACCGTAAAATACACTCCTTGTCCAAGTACCCGTGGAATCTCACCACCATTTCCCTGGGGGGGGGGGGGGGGGGGGGGCGCTTCCTCGCGAGCGCTCTGAACCCGGTCCACCTCCAAGTGTCGGGAGAACTTCCCATCCCCCAGTAACTTCTCGAACATGCCTGCTATGCATGTTCGCTCCTTCGGACCCCTCTGGGAGACCAACGATTTCAAGTTCTGCCGGCGGGACCTATTCTCTAGGTCCTCCACCTTCTCCAAGAGATTTTTCCGCTGGTCTCTCAGCATCCCCACCACCAACTCCACTGCTGTTTGGTGTTCCTCCTGCTCAGTCCGTGCCTTCTCCACTTTCTGGATCGCCCGGTCTGGGCATCCAGTCTTAAGTTCCGGCCGTGCAATCGATTCCTTAATCGGGTCCAAGCATTCCTGTTTCGGCTTGGCGAAGCCCTCCTGAATAAACTGCATCAGCTGCTCCGTCAACCACTGGGTCGTCAAGCCAGGACCCCGGTCGTCCGCCATGCTTTCTCCCGCTGCAGCCTCAGCTCAAGCCTTCTCTGTTTGTCTATTTCTTCCTTTGTGAGCACTTCTGGTCCGCCTCTCCATGCACTGAAGTAGGATCCTTCTTCACAATTGCCTCCATTTTCTGAATCAAATCCGACAAAAAATCGGGGGAAAAGGTCCAGAGCCACTAAATGTGTGACCTACTCATTCATAGCCGCCACCGGAAGTCCCAATCTCCCCATGTATGAGTGGGTCTCATCCCCACAACCCAAAGATGTGCAGGGTAGGTGGATTGGCCACACTAAAATTGCCCCTTAATTGAAAAAGAAATGAACTGGGTACTTTAAATTTTTTTTAA
This sequence comes from Scyliorhinus torazame, assembly GCF_047496885.1. Classification (NCBI taxonomy): domain Eukaryota; kingdom Metazoa; phylum Chordata; class Chondrichthyes; order Carcharhiniformes; family Scyliorhinidae; genus Scyliorhinus; species Scyliorhinus torazame. The sequence continues at coordinate 118,455,939 of NC_092724.1, read as the reverse complement.
AAAGGAAAAGAGTTGCTGGGTACAGCAGAGCACACTTTATTTCCTTTACTGCCTTCACCCTGTGGATATTCTGAGCCTGGTTGGGGAGCAGTTTGTTTCCTGATAGAAACTCGGAAGACGGTGAGCAATTTAAAAAGATTTCCTTCAGAAGACCATAGGAATATTTTCCTTTATTAACTGTGACCCAGATATTTAGAGGACGAGATTCTGCAAGAACGGACTAAAACATTTTGTCAGACCACAAGAGTATGGAATACAGTTCTGGTCACCACAAGATGAGGATCTTGTGACAGAGGGTGCAGTGGATATTTAAGGATGTTGCCAGGTATGGAAAATTTTAGCGATGGGGAAAAATTGTATAGGCTGGATTATTATTTTTTCCTTGGTGCACAGTAGGCAGAGGGGAGATTTAATTGAGATGTATAATATTATGAGGGGCTTGGATGGTGTTTTCCTTTAGCAGAGAAGTCAATTACTGGGCGCATAAATTTGAAGTAATTGGTGGAAGGATTTGTGGAGTAGTCTTTTCGCCCAAGGCACGATGGGAATCAGGAACTCGCTGCCTCCCGTTACGTTGAAAAAGTAGTCTGATATGCACTTGAGGTTCTGTAACCTACAGGGTGATGGTCCAAGAGCCCCCAGTCTCTGGTGCTAAAGCTGCTCACACTGACGGGCACGAGTGATGCGAGTTGAATCTGGCTACTTCTGCTTTGAAAGGAGGAGCTTCATTAATGCTTTAAATTAATCATTAGGCGAATTGCTGCATTGACATTCAAACTTGCATTGAAATTCATGAGTTTGTGTTCTTGTAAATGGCTCACTTCATTCACTTGAATTCGGTATACCCCATACGAGGCCTCCGTATTTCTCCTCCTGGATGGAGGTTAAGTATCAGCATTCTTTTCTTGAAATTTATAACTCCCTCCTGTCATCGATGTATCAATATCAATCAATTTTAGATCAAAATCAGAAACCACGACATTTGAGATATATTTTTTTAAAATTTAGAGTGCCCTATTCTTTTTTTCTAATTATGGGGCAATTTAGCGTGGCCAATCCACCTACGCTGCACATCTTTGGGTTGTGAGGGTGAGACCCACGCACACACGGGGAGAATGTGCAAACTCCACATGGACAGTGGCCCTGGGCCGGGATTGAACCCAATATACTATTATTAATTCCTTTCAAATTGCTTTCACCTCAAACAACAGACCTGTCCCCACTAGTCCTGTACCCAAGTGTTATAGTAATAGACCTGTATATCTGGCGTTGATCAAAATGCTCTTCAGGCACAATCCAATTTTAGGGGGACAAAGACTAATGTTTCTAGTTATGAGGTAATTTAGAGTAAGGTGCACTTTGACCATTGTGCAACTGTGGCTTTTTTGAAGCTTTTGCTGTTTTGGAACCTTTTTGTCAAATATTTTTCACAGCCATACCTTTTTGAAGTTCGGTCTCTTAATTACAAAGTTTAATGACCTGTCAGATTACCCTAACTCCCAATGGCATCAGTCAACTGATCTGTATTTTGCCACTGGGATTTTCAATGTTCACTTGACCCACTTCAATGTGATCTTGGTTCAAATCTCTCTGGAAGATTGTGCTTCCAACATTGTGACCCTCACCAATATCTGGTTAGGCACGAACCCACAACTCTTTGTGCCAGTTGTCATTGCTGTTAATGGGAGGTAGGGGTGAAGGATTCTGAAGTTACACAATTGTTTGACACATTGTGTTCATGCCATTCTGGAGTGTAGCCAGTCAGCTTGAATTCTGGCCAGCAGTCTGAGACAATTGCAAGCTGTTTACCAATGCTTGGTTTCATGTTCCCAGCAAAGTAGCAATTCATTTCCAATGAATTGAAGCCTGCATTTTTATTCAACACAGCCTATGGTTAGTGTGCCCAGATTTAGAAACTAACCCATTAACTGGTGAATACATACGATGCTAGCCATCCTCTCCACCTCCTACAAAGGCTGAAAATAACCACCAGAGATGTGTGCAGGCTAAACTACTGAATCCGATTTATCTCCAGCTGAAGTAACATACTGAAGCAGAAAGACCTTCAAATAACTCGGTAATTTAATTATGGGTATGTACTCGATAGCAGATAGAAAGAATGCCCTCCAATTGGTGTTTGTTACTGCCTCCAATAGTGAAGAAGTCTTCAGTTCTGTGTTTGGACCCATTCCTGAATTGGGGAATATCTGAGCCTGGCCAATCGGGTCCACTCGATAGCAGATAGAAAGAATGCTCTCCAATTGGTGGTTGTTACTGCCTCCAGTAGTGAAGAAGTCTTCAGTTCCGTGTTTGGGACCATTCCTGAACTGGGGAATATCTGAGACCTGCCAATTAGGTCCACAAATATAGGCTGATTGAGATCTCTTTTACATGGAGCTGTGCTCGGCCTGATGTGCTTTGGTGGTGGGGATGAGATGGGTCCCATCAAACCAGTATACCTTCTTTGGGGAGATGTGAGTGAATGGACAATTTGCTTAATGAATGCCCACCTTATCCTAACTCCTTTATCATAATTGATTGTAGCATTGTCGTCAGTCTGCAAGGAATAACCTCCAGCGTCCAGCCGCAAAAGTAACTTCAACATTGTTTTTCCTTTAAACTATCCATTATATTCCTTTTGTGTGCAAGGACAACACCTGTTTTAACTCCATAAATACATTTATGTAAAATCAAATAAAAGGCATGAAATACAGGTTTGATCTCCATGCTTGGTAGCTGTCCAGATCATGTTCCAGCGAGTGGTATGCCACTGCTTCCTTTAACCACAGTATAATTACAACCAGTATGAAGCAATCCTTTTACTGAATCAACTGTTCGGTTGTTGAGGGTTTTGGTAATGTTGGGATTGTGCTGAATGGAGAGCTGGGTCTGGCAGTTTGGCATATTTGAGACCCAGTAGCTTTTTGTGACTGTCCCTCTTAAATCCATTTACTGTTCATGAGCTATTTTTTAAAAAAAACTGACTTGTGTACAGTGTTGATACAAGTTTCACAGTGTTGATTGACAGCTATCATTCAAAACTAAACTATGTTGTGCACAATTCTATTTGCACATGACTGGGAGTGTTGGAATAGCGGGAATCCAGCAAATCCCTGTAACACTCGGAGCACAAACTGATCAGTTTAAAATTCCTGAACAACCATGATTAGTTTGATCAGAAATTAATGTGTCTCTTTGATTTGTGATCTTTTTATTATTTTGCCCACTGTTTTTAAAAAATATATATTTATTAAAGTTTTTTAACACAATTTTTCTCCCTTACAAACAATAACCCCCCCCCCCCCCTTGCTCATCCACTCTCCCAGGCAGTCCGTTCCCCCCCCCACCACAAGGTTGCTGCTGCTGACCGACCTTCCTCTAACGCTCCGCGAGATAGTCTAGGAACGGTTGCCACCGCCTGTAGAACCCCTGCGCAGACCCTCAAGGCGAACTTAATCCTCTCCAACTTTATGAACCCAGCCATATCATTTATCCAGGCCTCCTTCCACATTAGCAAGATCCTTCGCCGGGCTACAAGGGACGCAAAGGCCAGAATGCCGGCCTCTTTCGCCTCGTGCACTCCCGGTTCGTCCACTACTCCAAATATTGCTAGCCCTCAGCTTGGCTTGACCCGGACTTTCACCACCTGAGATATTGCTCCCGCCACTCCTCTCCAGAACCCCTCCAGTGCAGGGCATGACCAAAACATATGGACATGGTTCGCCGGGCTCCCTGAGCACCTTCCACATCTGTCCTCCCCCAAAGAACCTACTCAACCTCGCCCCTGTCAAGTGCGCTCTGTGGACCACCTTAAATTGTATCAGGCTGAGCCTGGCACACGAGGAGGAGGAATTAACCCTACCTAGGGCATCAGCCCACAGACCTTCCTCGATCTCCTCCCCCAGCTCCGCCTCCCATTTACTCTTCTACCAGCGCTTCCCCCTCTTCTTTCAACTCCTGGTGTATTTCCGACACCTTGCCCTCCCCGACCCATACACCCGAGATCACCCTATCTTGAACTTCTTGTGCCGGGAGCAACGGGAATTCCCTCACCTGTCGCCTCACAAAAGCCCTCACCTGCATATATCTAAAGGCATTTCCCGGGGGTAACTCGAACTTCTCCTCCAGTGCCCCTAGGCTCGCAAACGTCCCGTCGATGAACAGGTCCCCCATTCTTCCAATCCCCGCCCGATGCCAACTCTGGAACCCCCCGTCCATCTTCCCCGGGACAAACCGGTGGTTACCCCTGATCGGGGACCACACCGATGCTCCCATTGCACCCCGGTGCCGTCTCCACTGGCCCCAGATCCTTAGCGTTGCCGCCACCACCGGGCTCGTGGTATACTTTGTCGGCGAGAGTGGCAGCGGTGCCGTCACCAACGCCCCCAGGCTCGTTCCTTTACAGGACGCCATCTCCATCCTCTTCCATGCCATCCCCTCTCCCTCCATAACCCACTTGCGGATCATCGCCACATTTGCTGCCCAGTAGTAGCTCCCCAGGTTTGGCAGTGCCAACCCTCCTTGGTCCCTACTGCATTCCAGGAACCCTCTCCTTACTCTCGGGGTCTTATTCACCCACACAAACCCCATAATACTCCTGCCTACTCTCTTAAAAAAAAGGCCTTAATGATCATGATGGGAAGGCACTGAAACACAAACAGAAACCTCGGAAGGACCACCATTTTGACCGACAGCACTCTACCCGCCAGCGAGAACGGTAACGTGTCCCATCTTTTGAAATCCTCCTCCATTTTGCTCCACCAACCTCGTCAGATTCAGTTTATGTAGGGTCCCCAACTCCTGGCTATCTGGATCCCCAGATACCGAAAGCTCCCCTCCGCCTTCCTCAGCGGTAGGTCCCCTATCCCTCTTTCTTGGTCCCCCGCCTGTAATACAAAGAGCTCACTCTTCCCTACATTGAGCTTATAGCCCGAAAACTCCCCAAACTCCCTTCGAGTCTGCATGACCTCCACCATCCCCTCCATTAGATCCGCCACGTACAGCAACAGGTCATCCGCATATAGCGACACCCGATGCTCTTCTCCCCCTTGGACCACCCCCCTCCATTTATTAGACTCCCTCAATGACATGGCCAATGGTTTGATCGCCAATGCGAACAACAGGGGGGACAGGGGGCAACCCTGCCTCATCCCTCGGTACAGTCGAAAGTACTCCGACCTCCGCCGGTTCGTCACTACACTCACCATCGGGGCTCTGTAAAGGAGCTTAACCCAATTGATAAACCCTACCCCGAACCCAAACCTACCTCCCAGAGGTACTCGCACTCTCCTCGGTCAAAGGCCTTCTCCGCATCCATAGCTGCCACTATCTCCGCCTCTCCCTCGTCCGATGGCATCATTATCACGTTTAAGAGCCGCCGCACATTGGTGTTTAGTTGCCTGCCCTTTACAAATCCCGTCTGGTCCTCGTGGATTACCCCTGGGACACAGTCCTCGACCCTCGTGGCCAGCACTTTTGCCAGCAACTTTGCATCCACATTGAGGAGTGAGATCAGCCTGTACGATCCACATTGCTGTGGGTCCTTGTCCCGCTTTAGGATCAAAGAAATTGTCGCTTCCGACATTGTCGGGGGCAGGGTCCCCTCCTCTCTTGCCTCATTAAAGGTCCTCACCAGTAGCGGGGCCAACAGGTCTGTGTACTTCCTGTAGAACTCCACTGGGAATCCGTCCGGTCCCGGGGCCTTCCCTGCCTGCATGCTCCCCAAACCCTTGCTCAGCTCCTCCAACCCAATTGGTGCCCCCAAACCAGCCACCTCTTGCTCCTCCACCCTCGGGAATCTCAGCTGATCTAGGAATTGTCTCATCTCCTCTTCCCACGCTGGGGGCTGGGATCTGTACAGCTCCTCATAGAATGCCTTGAACACCTCGTTTATTTTTGTCGCACTCCGAACCGTGGCTCCCCTTCCATCTTTGACTCCCCCTATTTCCCTCGCTGCCATCCTCTTACGGAGCTGGTGTGCCAGCATCGGACTAGCCTTTTCCCCATACTCGTAGGTCGGCCCCTGCGCTTTCCTCCACTGTGCCTCCGCCTTCCCTGTGGTCAACAGGTCAAACTACGTCTGGAGCCGTCGTCTTTCCCCAAGTAATCTTTCCTCCGGGGCCTCTGCGTATCTCCTGTCCACTCTCAAAATCTCCCCCACTAACCTCTCCCTTTCCATCCCCTCTGTCTTCTCCCTATGAGCCCTAATGGAGATTAGCTCTCCCCTGATCACCGCCTTCAACGCCTCCCATACCACCCCCACCCGCACCTCCCCGTTGTCGTTGGCCTCCAAGTACCTTTCGATACACCCCCTCACCTTCCCACACACCACCTCGTCCGCCAGCAGTCCCACATCCAGCCGCCACAATGGGCGTTGGTCCCTCTCCTCTCCCAGCTCCAGTTCCACCCAGTGCGGGGCATGGTCCGAAACGGCTATGGCCGAATACTCCGTCCCCTCCACCCTCGGGATTAGCGCCCTACCCAGAACAAAGAAATCTATCCGGGAGTAGGCTTTGTGTACATGGGAGAAGAAAGAAAATTCCCTGGCCTGCGACCTTGCAAACCGCCATGGGTCCACTCCCTCCCCCCCCCCCCCCCCCCCCCCCCCCCCCCCCATCTGATCCATAAACCCCCTAAGTACCTTGGCCGCCGCCGGCCTCTTTCCAGTCCTTGATTTGGAGCGGTCCAGTGCTGGATCCAACACTGTATTGAAGTCCCCTCCCATTATCAGGCCTCCTATCTCCAGGTCCGGAATGCTCCCCAACATGCGCTTCATGAATCCTGTATCATCCCAGTTCGGGGCGTATACGTTTACCAACACCACCCACGTCCCTTGCAGCCTACCGCTCACCATTACATATCGCCCTCCATTGTCCGCTACAATAGTCTTGGCCTCAAATGACACCCGCTTTCCCACCAATATTGCCACCCCTCTATTCTTCGCGTCCAGTCCCGGGTGGAATACCTGTCCTACACATCCCTTTCTTAGCCTGACCTGGTCCGCCACCTTCAGGTGTGCCTCTTGGAGCATGGCCACGTCCGCCTTCAGTCCCTTTTAAGTGCGCGAACACTCGAGCCCGCTTCACCGGCCCATTCAGGCCCCTCACATTGCACGTTATCAGCCGGATTGGAGGGGCTCCCCCCCCCCCCCCCCCTCCTCCGCCGCCGCACCGACTAGCCATCTCCTTTTCTGGGCCAGTCCCGTGTCCATGCCTCCCTCACCCTCCAGTCCCCCAGAGGGGGGACCCCCGTGCCGACCACCTCTTCTGTGTCCCATTCCCTTTCGGCCAGTGCAGCAGCAACCCTCTCCCCCTCCCACTGCCCCCCTCCCCTCCCACCCGCTAGACCCCTGTCTAGCTTTTTTGCTCCCCCCCCCCCCCCCCCATGTCACTCCCATAAGTCAGCTGACCCCGGCTTCACCCGCCGTCCCATTGACCTCCCCGCGTGGGAGTCTCCCAATCCATGTGCATTCCTTCGTTCCCCTTCCCTCCTTTCTTCCCGCGTGCGGGAAAACACCCCGCGCTTTCCAAAGCCCGCTCCGCCCCTCTGGCGCAGCTCCTGTCGCGGCCTAGTCTCTCTCCCCGGCCCATGTAATATTTCCTGCGTGTGATTGACCCCCTATATACAACAACCATCACACATCAAACCTCAAACATCCCCCCCCCACCCTCACAAACCCTCAGTCAGAGTCCAACTTTTCGGCTTGTACAAAGGTCCACGCCTCTTCAGGCGTTTCGAAGTAATAGTGTTGGCCCTTGTATGTGACCCACAGTCGCGCTGGCTGCAGCATTCCGAATTTCATTTCTTTCTGGTACAACGCCGTTTTGGCCCGGTTGAAACCCGCTCTCCACTTTGCAACCTCTGTGCTCCAGTCCGGGTATATTCGGATCTCTGCATTGTCCCACTTACTACTCCGCTCCTTCTTTACCCATCTCAGGACCCACACTCTGTCCGTGAACCGGTGGAACCTCACCACCATCGCCCTTGGCGGCTCATTTGCCTGGGGCTTCCTCGCCAGCACCCGATGTGCCCCGTCCAACTCCAGCGGCCTCGAAGGGGCCTTCGTGCCCATCATCGCCTTGAGCATCGTGCTCGCGTATGCCCCGGCATCAGCCCCCTCCACTCCCTCAGGGAGACCCAGGATTCGCAGATTCTTTCTCCTCGACCTGTTCTCAAATTCTTCGAGTCTTCCCGCCCACCTCTTGTGTAGCGCCTCGTTTTGCTCCACTCTCACCGCTAGGCCCACGAGCTCGTCCTCGTTCTGACTGACTCTTTTCTGTACCTCCTGGATCTTTGCTTCGTGGGCCTTCTGGGTGATCCCGAGTCCTTCAATTGCCAAAAGCATAGGTGCCAACATCTCCATGCGCATCTCCTAGCGCTGCTCCTCGAAGCAGCGCTTGATGAACTCCTGCAGCTACCCTTTGTCCCTGGCCGCCGCCATTTTGTTTTCTTTCCCTCGCTTCTCCCGTTGCTCCAGTGCCGCCCCTTTGGCCGTTACACTTCTGGTCCATTTCATAGAAGTTGGAGGGGGACCTCTCCCCTTCCCCACGGGTTGCGTGAAAAAAAAAAAAAAAAAGTTCCGTTGGGGCTCCTCTAATGAGCCCGAAAGTCCGTGGTAGCGGGAGCTGCCGAATTGTGCGGCTTAGCTCCGCATAGCCGCAACCGGAAGTCGAGAGGGAATCCTTTTGGCAGTGTTCGCTTCACCAGTCTGCCCCAAAAAGTCTATGGAAACTCCTGAAAAAGGTCTGAGAGTCGGTTCCAGACGGGAGCTGCCGAATGCGCGACCTACTCCTCCATGGCTGCCACCGGAAGCCTCGTCCCCGCTTCTTCAATGGCCTTGGTAGATCTTTTCACAGTTGTTCCCTCTGCTGCTAGAATTCTCCTTTGATAGAGGCCCTCAAGTCAGATTGCAGCTTTAAGCTTGCCCTTCTCACGCCTACATGCTGGAAGAGGCTTTTGTCTATTCCTGCAGCTCAAGCCAAATCTTTTACTGTTTCTGCCGGGTCTGGTAACCAAAAGACAACATTCCTGGGGGACACTGTCAGGGGAATGCTGCAGTCTTCTTCCCACACCGGGAAATGGCAAACAATTGCCGTGGGGGCCCTGTAAAAGAGCCCAAAAGTCCATTCCAAGCGGGAGCTACCGAATATGCGACCTAGCTCTGCATAGCCGCACCCAGAAGTCCATTTTGCCCACTGTTATTGGAATGGGAATGATGTCAGTTGTGACTGTTGAACTAGATTATGTGTCTGTTCCTCATGGGCTTATTCAGTTATAGTTGAATAAATTCAGTGATATAATTTAACTGTAAAATGTTATGCTTTTGAAGACTGGAGAGAGATTTGATGTAATGTTTGCTGTGAAAATCCCCTAGCTGCCACAGTAGGCACCTGTTCAAGTACTCGGGGAGAATTTAGAATGCACATCTTCTGGGACTTGTGGCAGTAAACTGGAGCACCCAGAGGAAACCCGCACAGACACGGGGAGAACGTGTAGACTTCGCATGGACAGTGACCCAAGCTGGGAATCGAATCCAGGTCCCTGGTGCTGTGAAGCAACAGTGCTAACCACTGTGCTACCGTAGGACCTGCAAACTGAACAGACGTGGTAATGCTGTTCATTCCCTGGTGTACCACTGTGGTTTTTAATCAATGCTCCACAGGCTGCTGTTGGGGGCGGCACCTGCTCTAATGCCAACGATAATGACCAAGTGCTAATGTTATCAATGAGCAGATCATCTGTCTTAGTGAAATTGGTTGAGGGATAAATATTTGTCAGGACGCTGGGAGAACCTCTCCGCTATCTTAGAAATGGTGACTTCTGATCTTTTATGTCCATCTGAGAGGGGTAGATGAGCTCCTCACCAGAAAGACTGACCCTCAGCGCTGGCCAGGAGTGTCTGCCTGGATTGTGTGCTCAAGTCTGGGGAAGCCCGAGTCGAGGTCCAGAGACTGGGTTCTATCTGTCAGCATTGTCCAGGCTCCATTCCTCTGCTTTGCACAGAGTTGTCCAAGTATAATGAGACCACATTCAGCTCCTTAAAACAGTTGATTTGCTTTAATTTCACAAACTGATCAGCCCAGCCCTTCGATTTCCAGTGTTGGCTTCTTCTGCATAAAGTAAAAGAAAATGTAGCCAGGAGAATATAATCAGAGATAGCGGTTATTTTAAATTTACCGAGTTCTGTGTAGCCAACTTGTGGATGGCCTGGTTTCCTTGGAGCACAACAAATTACTTGGTTTTCCCCCCTCTCACTGGGTGTTTGTTGCACATTACAAGCAACAGGTTATGGTGCATTCTTTGTCGATGTGTGATCATGAAAGGAAGCCTAATATGTGATTTTGAGTGCAGTGGAACCTGATTGATCGGAATGTAGAGATATGGACTATGTGTTTATTCTCTGGCCCCTTTCAATAGAGCAATGCTTCAATAAAATGTACTGAGCACCTTGGGTTTCTATTTGAGCGCCTATGTCTGTGGATCACAGCAGCACCATGAAAGTTACCACAGAACTGTTGAGAGTTCTCCCCAGTGGTCTAGTCAACATTAACTCTCAGCAGGGCAGCACAGTGGCGCAGTGGTTAGCACTGCTGCCTCACGGCGCCGAGATCCCAGGTTCGATTCTGGCTCTGGGTCACTGTCCGTGTGGAGTTTGCACATTCTCCCCGCGTTTGTGTGGGTTTTGCCCCACAACCCAAAAGATGTGCAGGCTAGGTGGATTGGCCACGCTAAATTGCCCCTTTAATTGGAAAAAATGAATTGGGCATTCGAAATATATTTTTAAAAAAAGAAACAAAAACATTAACTCTCAGCAAACACCGGGAACACATGGTATCTATGATATTACCTGGATAAGTGCAGGTCCAATGACACTTTGGAAGCTTAACATCATCCAGGGCAAAGGAGCCCTCTTTATTGGTACCCCATCCACCACCTTCAATATTAACTTCCTCCACCACCGATGCACAGTGGCAGTGCTGTGTACCATCTGCAGCAACTCACTAAGGCTGCTTCCAAATCTGCAACCTCTACCACTTGGAAGGACAAGGGCAGCAGATGCATGGGAACACCACCACCACCTGCAAGTTCCCCTCCCAAGTGACACATCAGCCTGACATGGAACTATATTGTTGTTACTTCACTGTGGCTGGGTCAGAATCCTGGAACGCCTTCCCTAACAGCACTGCAGGTGTACCTACACCACATGGACTGCAGCAGTTCAGCAGAAGGCAATTTGCCACCTTTTCAGGTGCATTTAGGGATGGGCAATAAATGCTGTTCTTGCCCACAATGTCCACATCCCATAACTGGATTAAACAAAAATTAATTTAATTGCTGTTATGTTAATTTGCTGTCATGTTTCCTGTATTTCATTTTAAAAGGCTACGGGAATAGAGATTCCTGAAAGTTCACATGCACAAAGCTTTGAAGGACAAGTTGGGAGACTTTTTTTAAAATAAAAAGCATGTATGTCCATTGACTTTATTAATAGATGCTTTGAGTAAAAAAGCAATAAAGTTACGTTAACCCTTTATAGTTAACTGTTTTGGCCTTGGCCTGGGATGTTGTGTTTAATTCTGGAATGGTAAGGCCTTTGACAGGCTATTGAGGAGGAGATTGACTGGGATGGTGTCATGGATGAGGGAAGTAATTTCAATGGACAGATTGGAGAAGCTGGGATTATTCTTCGTGGAGCTGAGAAATTTAAGCAGTGATTTATTAGAGGTGTTCAAAATCATGAGAGGTTTTTAACAGGAAAGAAAGATTGTTTGCAGTGGCAGAAGGGTCAGAAACCACTTGAAAAGTTTTACAAGGGGAGAGAGCAGTGTGTATGGGGCAATTCAGAACTCTCAAAGCAGCAACAGAGGCGCAGTGGGCTGAATGGTGCCCTGTGTTGTTATATTGTAAAATTTGTGTTTTTAGAAAGTGTTGCTGTGGCCCATGAAGAGGAGTTGGTTTAGTATGTGGAAACTGTTTCCCCAGTTTCAGCACTTTGGCCCCTGTTGGAGATGGTGCAATGTGCTGAACTATTAAATGAAGTTGAGAGGTTGTTTACCTAGGCTGACGCATAATACAAAGTCCAGAGGTTTGCATGAGGTTATATTTCAAAAGGTCAAACTAAGCAAATTTAGCAGCTTGTTATCTCAGCATTAATACGCTGAGGAAATATTGATTTTAAGTATATCTTTTTGCATCTTTACTGTGTTAATATTTGTGCAGAATACGATGAGGGGGAGGCATTGTGTGTTTGTGTGTGTGTGTGCGTGCATATTGCACCAGGAGAGACTACGCTGACACTCCCTGTTCTGTTCTTGGCCCTCATCACATACTTGCCCCTCTGACCAGGGGTTGGCTACAATGGCTCTTGGTGATTTCCACTCCTTTTAATGTTCTGCCCAAAACGAGCCGACAGGACATTGAAATTAGAACCTAGCGTGCGTGCCTTGGACTCATACTGGGTCCTGTGGCTACTGGAACTCGGCAGTCGGGGAGCTCCCATTCTTTTCATTAAAGGTGCCATGTCAAGTAGGATCCATCAGCAGTCATAGTTTTGCATAATTTGCTGCACAGCACCTTCTGGTTTTCAGCCCATATAGCAAATGTTGCTGCATGTTACAGGTGATTTGTTGTGTGGGGTGGTTTGTTATCTCCTGGCTCGTCTATCAGACACTCTCCTGATTAGCTTCACCTGTTGCAAACTTCAACTCTTCCAAAACTCTGCTGTCCGTTTCCTTGCTTGGACTATGTCCTGATCACCTATTACCCCTATTCCTGCTGTCCTACACTGACTGCTGCTCTGGCACTGTCTCAATTTTAAAATTCTCATCATTTTCAAAACCATCCATGGTTTTGCCCCCTCCCTATCTCTACAATTTCCTCCGACCTCACAACCTCCAATTCTGACCTCCTTGTTTATCCTCTTATTCCCAACTAACACATTCTATTCTGGCATTCCCTCCCTCCCTCCTCTTTTAAGATTGTCCTCACAGTTTACCCCTTTAACTAAGCTTTAAGCCACCATTCCTCATTTGGTTTGATCACTTTTGTTTGATGGCACACCTATGAACCCCCTTGGGATGTTACAGGTGTTATGCAAATGCAAGTTATGGTTCAAGAGTGTTGATATAATGGAAGTGGCAAAAATGGGAAATTCATGTTCTGTTTCCCCTTTTGGTGACGGTGTCCCGTGGTGAAGTTACTGTCTGACATTGCGGGTACCTGTACCCACTCATACTGACCTGTACACCAAATGTCAACAGGGTACTCCGTCATGAAGCTCCTTATTGTGGAACTAGATGCAGATCCAGTCCTCACTCTGGACCTGTGGCTGGTCTGGGAATTCTGGCCTCTTTCACTTGCCTACACTCTTCAGGGGCACGGCTCGGAGCTGTTTCCATACAAGCGAGTACAGATTTGACTTGGGAACTCTGCCAATGCACAATTTGGTCTGTCTTTATGCTGGATTGCAGTGGAGCCCCTTAATCTTTTGCTTTGTAACGATCAATGTCCTTGGTTAATGTTATTCAGAGATGTTAAGGTTTGTGTATTTTAGACAGAATTTCGGTTAACTGGTCTACAAATGCTGAACGTTTTCCAGAACAGTCACTGTGGCTGTTTAATATTAACCAAATCCAGTGTACTTTGACACTGTTTGTGTGAGAAGCACTTGTTTTGAAAGGTGGATGGGTGTAGGAAACCTGGGTCCTTGTTGTTATTTTTTTACTTCACACTCTCAGTTCATACTTAAAAAGGAGTCCCTATGCATTTTGTGTTTCCAGTGTTTCATCAAACACTCCCAAGATAGGTTCAGCAGGGGGTTAGATACAAGAATAAAGCTCCCTCTACACTCTCTCCCACCCTTAAGCCCCCCATCAGACTCTCTCAGGACAGGTATAGCATAGGGGGAGATGCAGAGTAAAGCTCCCTCTGCACTGTCCCAACAAACACTCCTAGGACAGTACAGCATGGTGTTAGCTTGTGTGTGCTGTCAGAATGTTGTTGAACAATTAGTGCTGTATATTATAGTGGTTAATGTGTGTCTGAAATGCCCCAGATTCACACTGATACACTCCGAGAGTATAAGACCTGTGAACAATCTTCCTTTGGCACATTGACAGTACCTGAGTGGGCAGATTGGACCTTAGTTCACTGTCTTGTTCAAAAGAAGATGCCTCTGACAATGCAGCACTCTCTCAGTAGTGTCAATCTAGATTATGGGTTCAAGTCTCTGCAGTGATACTTGAGCCCATGATCACCTGAGTACAGTCTGTTACTCAGTAAACCATAGCTGACGCATTGTCCTTTACATTTCAAATGGGTTTTGTCTGAAATGAGGTTTGCCGCTGTCTTTCTGATTGTGGCTTCCTAATGTGTAATATCAGACATGGTCTGTGCACTCGCTGAGGGGGCGCAGTAAGAGGTCATGGACACTGCCTTTATATCTAAAGGAATAGAGTATAAAAGTAGGGGTGTGTTGGGCGACATGGTGGCACAGTGGATAGCTAAGTTGCCCCTTGAGTGGGGGGGGAATAAAAAAATTGGATGCTCTAAATTCATACAAAGAAAGAAAAGGTAGGGGTGTGTTGCTGCAACCATAGATAGGCATTCGTACTGTGTACAGTTTTGGTCCCCTTATTTGAGGATGCTTCCTCTTGTGCAATCTAGAACAAGAGGTCATAGTTTTAGGATAGACGTAGCAGATTTGAGGACGGCATAGTGGTTAGCACTGTTGCCTCCTGGTGCCGAGGACCCGGGTTCGATTTCGGCCCAGGGTCACTGTCCATGTAGAGTATGAATATTCTCCCCCACAGCCCAAAGGTGTGCAGGGTAGGCCACACTAAATTGCCCCTTAATTGGAAAATAGTTGAATTGGGTACTCTAAATTTTTTTTAAAAAATGTAGCAGATTTAAAACCGAGGTGAGAATACATTGCTTCTTTCAAAGAGTCATGAATCGTGGAATACACTTCCCCGGAGTGCGGCGGATGCCGGGAGATTGAGTAAATTCAAGGATGAGGACAGATTTTGAATTCGTGAAGGGTTATGGAGAACGGGCAGAAAAGTGGGGTCAAAGATGAGAGAGATGAGAGGATATCAGCCATGATCGTATAGAGTGTAGGAGTGGGCTGAATGGCCTCCTCCTTCTAGTTCTTATGCTCTGAGAGGGTGCAGTGAGGGATAGTAGACACTGTGCCCTTGCTGAGGGAGCACCCCACCTGAATTGTTTGTGGGATTTCCAGATGTAGTTTTGAGGTAAGGTATAGTTGAAACCAGGCCAGTCCAGCTCCAACCTGTCTGTGTACAAGGAGATGTCCATTCCTTTTTTAAAATAAATTTAGAGTACCCAATTAATTTTTTCCAATTAAGGGGCAATTTAGCGTGGCCAATCCACCTAGCTTGCACATTTTGGGTTGTGGGGGCGAAACCCACGCAAACACGGGGAGAAAGCGCAAACTCCCCACGCACAGTGACCCAGAGCCGGGATCGAACCTGGCTCCTCGGCACCGTGAGGCCGCAACCCACTGAGCCACCGTGCTGCCCGGAGATGTCCATTCCTGTCTGAGCCCAGCTATAAGTGGCTGAGTATTTGGTGCGTCATGATTAATGGAAATGCTGAATTTCCTGCTCTCTCACCCTAATGATTCCACTTACTATAGGCAACCCCGTCATCATCTCTTTACCTGAAGTTACTGCCCTAGTGTTGGGGGGTGGATTTGGGAGAGGAAGTCACAGTCCGACAGCAAATGAGTGACCCCGCCCAGTGCAGTGGGTGCTAGAATAGTTGTGACACCTACCCCGTGCAGAGGTTGCTAGAATACTAGTGACACCCCACCTGGTACGGGTGCTACAATACTAGTGAGGGGTCCAGCGTCTCTAGAATCCCCTGTTGATTCACAATGATTTTATCCCCAGTATCGGTGAATATCTAGTTAAAAGCCATGTTAATTGAGACTACTGAGCTTTTAATGTATTGTATGTTCACCTGTGGTTTATTCCTTTTCTATCTATTTGATAAACTTCCTGCAGCATTCTGCGGCACACGCTTTAACTTCTCAGTTGAGAGTTTATGCAACCCTTTGTGGTTTCCGATGAAACGGTTGAGGCACAAAGTTTAGTGATGCAGGTCAGCTGACCCCAGAATTGCTTTTTACTCGACTCAAGAACAGTGAAGAGTCAAACTGAAACCGCAAGAAACTTCCCGAGTGACTGCTCAGGGCATTAGCAGAGCCATGAAGAGAACATGCTCAAACACCCTACCCGTACAGCTTTAATTTCAACATTGCAAGCAGCAGAATTACACTCTACATCCGCACCATCCAACCTTCTGCCACGGTTTACTTCACACATCACTGCACGTGATGGAAATCAGCTTTAGTGCAGATTAAAGAAAAGCCTTTCATGCTGCTTCTGTCAAAATTAATCTAAACATTCAGCAGGGCCTTAACAACAATAACAAAGGAGTTGCATTTATCTAGTGCATTTAACAACTCTTCTCTCAAAAGCCAATGAAATACTATTAAAGTGTTGTCACTGTTATAATGTAAGAAATGTGGCAGTCAGTTTGTACACACTAATGTCCCACAAAGAGCACTGTGGTAATGTGCAGATCATTTGTTTTCTTGAAATTAGTTTGAGAGGTAAATATTGGCCTGGGGAGAAGTCCCTTTGCTTCTCTTTGGAAAAAGTGCCTTGTGATCTTTTACATCCATATGAGGGGGCAAACAATATAGCATCTCATCTGAAAGACATCCAACAGTGCAGCAATTCCTCGGTACATTATTTTAAATTTAGAGTACCCAATTATTTTTTCCAATTAAGGGGAAATTTAGTATAGTCAATCCACCTGACCTGCACATCTTTGGGTTGTGGGGGGTGAAACCCACGCAGACACAGGGAGAATGTGCAAACTCCATACGGGTCCTCAATGCTGTAGGCAGCAGTGCTAGCCACTGTGTCACCCACTCCCCTCTACATGGTGCCTGCTGGTGTCTGTTAGGTGGGGCCCGGGTCAGATTCTCTTCAAGGCTGGTACTTTGTACCTGGGCCCTTTGAATGAATGACGGTTGAATATAGTCCCATTTGTGCCTATCTGTCTTACACTCTTTCTACTTAAATTTTGATTGCTTTATACATGGGTGCTGATTATGCAGGAGGTAGGCTTGTGTGTGGAGAGAAGTTGAGGGTGTGGTTGTTTGAAATAAATTAGTTTGTGGGAGTAGTACATTCTTGTGGAGTATATGTGGTGTAGTATGCCAGATTAGTTGTGCTGCTAAGTTTTAATAAAACGGCTTGGGTTGTGAAGGTTCCTCTGGAGACTAGCCCATGTCAGTGTTTGATGTGGTGGAGTTGACACCTTCACACACAAGGCGTTGAATTGAGAAAGAGTATGTTACTATGGTTGAATGTTGTGACCATTCAATTTATTTGTAGCATTAGTGAATGTGCGGTGGGTCAGAGGCTTCCGCCGACAAGAGAGAAATGTTGTAACTGCAACACTGAAGGGGCATTAACCTTGCACATGAGCAAATTATTCCAGATGCACCTTGTTCCTATGTCTGTTCAACCCATTTTCCTTCATCCACCAAACTCTGGTAGTAGTTCCACAACTTCTCAATTCATTCTGTGAAAAAGATGACCCTATTTGGTTCTAAATCTGATATTTTTAATCTGGTGTCTATGCTCCCTTGTAAATCCTCAGTTACTGAAAATAGTCACCGCTTCTATTTGCAATGTTTCCATCCTTTCTTAACTTGAAACAATTATATTGCAGCAAAATTTACGTCGTTCCAATGACGTCCCATTTTTTCTTTGTTTCCGTATTTCATCATAACCACATGCCGCTTGAAAAGAATCTCCCAAAAGTTAAGGCTGGGAGAGAACATGTCTCAGTGCATGAATCCCAGTCTGCTCGCTCTGCCGACAGATCTACTAATTCATAGAATCCCTACAGTGCAGAAGGTGGCCATTTTCCCCAATGGGTCTGCACCAAGAACTGAAAAAGCACTCCATTCAAACCCACTCCCCCATCCTATCCCATCAACCCATTAACCTAGCATACACATATTTTGAACACTAAGGGGCAATTTAGCATGGCCAATCCACCTAACCACCACGTCTTTGGACTGAGAGGAAACCGGAGAACATGGAGGAAATGCTCGCAGACACAGGGAGAACGTGCAAACGCCACATAGTCAGTGACCCAAGGCCAGAATTGAGCCCGGATCCCTGGCGCTGTGAGGCAGCAGTGCTAACCACTGTCACCATGCCGCCCACATTCAGGGTGGTCACTGGTTTGATCTCATTAAGCTGCAGGTGGGCATGTGTCAAGCTTGCTTGCTATTGTGACTCAAATCCAAATCCTTCCATGGGTTTATTTCTAAAATTCACATTGCTGGAAGATAGAAACACAAGATCATTTAGTCCCTCGTTCCAAATATCTTCCAACAATTTTTGTGAAGAAATGCTTCCTAATTTCACTGTTGAAAGTTTTGGGTCTAACATTTTAGGCTTTGATTCTCTTCCCCCCCCCCCCCACCCACCCACGCTCCAGACTCCCCTACTAACAGAAACTAGCTCTCGCTCTCGCCCTCTCGCTCGTGTAATATATCCTTCCTAAGGTGTGCTGTCCAAAATTACTCATCCAGGTGAAGTCTTACCAGGACTTTGAATAGGTGAACCATCAATTCCACCTCCTTGTATTCTAGTGCATTTAAGATATAAAAGCCAAGATTCAGCCAGAACTGCGTGGGTCTGTGGGAATCCTCATACTACCAGCACTCACTATCCAAATAGCTACTGGGCCTTATCATTGGTCAGCTATCCAAGGATGACTGTTCCTGGTGCTGTACTCCAGTGTTCATTGCCCTAGGCTGGCTGTACCCTGGCATCTGTCCCTGCTGTCAGAGGATGGGCATCTGTCCCTGCTGTCAGAGGATGGACTGTTTTATCTGAAATCTGTATGACTTTGGCATTCTGCTCTAGGTCCGTGCTCCGTGGCTGTGCACAGGAATCGGGTGGGAAGTGTTTTCACATGCGATGTTAGAAACTCTGATCCAGGTCATGTTTTTTTTTCAGTTGCTGTACTTATACATTTTGAAAAGATTTGATTTATTTTGTTTGATGTTCCTTGGTTGATTTGTTTGCCCAAAGTTCTTGTGCAGAAAGTGATTAGGAAATCCTTTTGCGATAAGCAGTTTAAACTTCATTCAAATCACAGGACGCAATGGTTCCTGTGTTCAGAGGGCGGCAATCTGGGGAGGTGGTGCGGGGGTGGATGCTGTGGGTGATGTCGTATTTATTAATAAACTTTCATCTGTGTCCTCTCTATCTCTAAACTCCTCCCACGACACTCTTGAGATTTATGCACTCTTCGAATTCTGGCCTCTTGAGCATCCCTGATTATTGCTCCTCCAACGGCGGACGTGCATTCAGCTGCCTGGGCCCCATGCTTTGCAGCACCTTCCCTAGACCCCTCTACCCCTCTCTTTCCTCCTTTCAAGATGCTCCTTAAAACTGACCTCGATGACCAGGTTTGGTCACCTGTCCTAATGTCAACGTGCAGTTTAGCGTCAAATAATTTGGCTGAATGTTTCTATGAAACATCTTGGGAAGCTTTGCTACGTTAAAGACACTAAATATAAATGGACATTGCTGTTACCAGTGTACCTCGGCCAGCTCTCTGCTCTCTGTAAATCTAACCGATGGCCATCGCTGTGCCTCATGTCTGCAGGCCCAATGTAATGGAACTCTGTCTAATCCTGATAGTTGTACGTGGGCAGTCAGAATTAGGATCCTGCGTGAGGCTGATTCTCTCTCACTCCTTAGATCTGTATTGAAGTTCAAAAGAAAATAAAAGAGAAATTACTTTCATTTTGATAAACATCTTTCACCATGTCAGGAAGCCTTGTAGTATTTTAATTTGATGTGTGGTCATTGGCTGGCATATTTCCTACAACAAAGTTCCATAGATGGCAACAAAATACATTTTACTGGATTGTTAGTCCTGAGATAACTAGGTTGTGAAGGTTAGGTACCCGCGCTGACTCTTCAAGAGGTTGAAACTTTAACCTGCATGTTGGGTATCATGCACTTCCAGCCATCATCCCCTCTTTCAGCCAGTTCCATATATACACAGGTTAGCCCCCGACCTACAATTAAACACTAATTGACATGATTTGTTTTGGGTGTTGGGTGAGGGATAAATATTGGTCAAGACACAAGGGAGAACTCCACCTGCTTTTCTCCAACATAATGCCACGGAATCTTTTATGTCCACCTGTGATGATAGGCAGGACTTTGGTTTGATGTCTTGCCTGAGTGGCAGTATCTCTGATGGTGCAGCATTAATACCAGATATAAATGTCAGCTGATTATGTGCTGAGGTCTCTGAACCTCGTGCCCGACTGGGTTGAGAGTGTCCCCCACAGCTGATTCTTACTGTTAGATGAATGTTGGGCGCCTACTGCTCTAGAAGAGCTTGGCTAACTTAGCAGAGCTATTGAATTGAATCAATGGGGCTATTTTGTGCATCTATTGCTTCTCTTTGTTTTTAAATTAATTCTCTCTTTTCTTGCTGATTCTTTCCATCCAATTCTCTTGACTCGGTGCCATGGTTACATGGGCAGTAGTTCTTCCTGTCTGCGATGAGGTGATGATTCAGGGCGGCTGACTTAATCACAAGAGTTGGGCGGCATGGTGGTGCAGTGGTTAGCACTGCTGCCTCGGCGCTGAGGACCTGGGTTCGATCCCGGTCTCGAGTCGCTATCTGTGTGGAGTTTGCACATTCTCCCCATGTGTGCGTGGGTTTCACCCCCACAACCAAAGGTGTGCAGGGTAGGTGGATTGGCCGCACTAAATTGCCCCTTAATTGGAAAAAAAAAAATTGGTTACTCTGAATTTTAAAAAAAAGAATCACAAGGACTCATCCACCACTTTTAAATATTCACTCTCTCCACACTGATGCACAGTGGCAGCATTGTGCACATTCTACAAAGGCTGTGTTCGGTGCCAATGCTGGACATGCACAGCCTATTCTGTTGCTTCATTACGTCATAGAGAACAGCGGAGTCGGTAGCGACCAGGATCAAAAATGGCGCTGCTCAGATAATCAGCCGTGCTTTCTCCCCTTGATCTAGTTGCTTTGACTTATCAGGCAGATCTGTTACTTTCTTTCATCCCAGCATCTCCACTTTGTATTTAAAGACCACATTCTTATTCATTCTTTGTCCATGTCAACTTAATTTGTTATAGTCACATAAGTAACGAGTAATGCTTCAGTGATTTTGCTCATTTCACTATTAAGAGTTGGTTTTAGCATTTGCAAATTAATAATAGTCAAACATACTTTTCTTCAACAAGTTTTACATTTAATTTACAAGTTTAAGCTGAGTCCATCCTTTTCCACTTCTCAGGCTGCGAACTTTGCAAAATGGGAATCATCCAAGAGGTCAAGTGTTATTGATAAATCTTAATTTAAATATCCAATTCATTTTTTCCAATTATGGGGCAATTTAGTGTGGCCAAGCACATCTTTTGGGTTGTGGGGGCGAAACCCAGGCAAACACGGGGAGAATGTGCAAACTCCACATGGACAGTGACTAAGAGCCGGGATTGAACCTGGGACCTCATAGATTATCATAGAATTTACAGTGCAGAAGGAAGCCATTCGGCCCATCGAGACTGCACCGGCTCTTGGAAAGTGCACCCTCCCCAGGGTCAACACCTCCACCCTATCCCCATGACCCAGTAACCCCATCCAACACTAAGGGCAATTTTGGACACTAAGGGCAATTTATCATGGCCAATCCACCTAACCTGCACATCTTTGGACTGTGGGAGGAAACCGGAGCACCCGGAGGAAACCCACGCACACACTGGGAGGATGTGCAGACTCCGCACAGACAGTGACCCAAGCCGGAATCGAACCTGGGACCCTGGAGCTATGAAGCAATTGTGCTATCCACAATGCTACCATGCTGCCCTATGCTGCCCAATGCTACCATGCTGACCTCGGCGTCGTGAGGCAGCAGTGCTAACCACTGTGCCACCATGCTGCCCATCAATCTTTTCTAAACAAAAAATTAAAATATAGTACATTTGAGGTTTGCTAATAGTTTGGGACTTATTTTTGTCAGCTTTTCAGAATTTGCAGATACTTTCATTAAAACACCACAACACAAAAGGTGCAAGTGCAGATAATCGTTGTATAAGCCTGCATGCTATGACATATTTAAATATTTTTGTAATCTAGATTTGAAATATTAGTTGGATTAGTCACATTTGTGATTATTGTAATGGGACTGTCAAATAACTCCAAATGCCAAGCCATCTCCAAAGATTACAGGGAAGCTGCTGTAACAGTCTGGGTTCCAATTGATATAATTATAAGCTGGGTAGATGCTTGTTTTCACATAACCAGCAAAGGATAAGACTGCAGCCCTTTAATGTTTCCATTAGCTGGATTTCATTAACATCATCATCTTGATAATTTCACCAACCTGTATGCCAGCTCTGTAAAGTTGCCACAGCCCTTTTTAAAATAAATTTAGAGTACCCAATTCATTTTTCCAATTAAGGGGCAATTTAGCGTGGCCAATCCACCTACCCTACACATCTTTGGGTTGTGGGGGCGAAACCCACGCAAACACGGGGAGAATGTGCAAACGCCAGACGGACAGTGACCCAGAGCCGGGTACGAACCTGGGACCTCAGTGCCATGAGGCAGCAGTGCTATCCACTGCGCCACCGTGCTGCCCTCCACGGCCCTTTTTAAGGAGATGCAGTGTATGGTTTGCAAGGTGTGAGCAGCGTCTGGAGCTCAGTCCTGTTAATCACTCATTACTCTTTTATCTTTCTAACTATGCTATGAATTTTAAAGCATCCTTCTCAAAGTAATTTTAAGGCTGCAGATGTGCTTTTTGTGTTGATGCTGAACTGCTTATTCTCCATCATTTATAGAAAGGGGGATGGATGCCGAGTTTGTAGATGTTAATTTGCACACAGACCTTTTAAAATGCGCAGTGAGAAAATAAAGAGAATAAAATGAGCTGTCTAGGCCTGCAATAAGTTATGGGAAAATCATGAGGATGGAAATGAATGCATTCAATAAGTAATTAAATCCACAGTAATCATTCCTGTTACTGCCTCAGTTCATTGTTAAAAGTAACAATTTTAGGTTTTTACAGGTCAGTGATATAATATCAACCGTCATCGGGAAATAACTTGGTCTAATCTTCTACGTCAGATGTTATATTGATGTTATTTCCCATTTATAATCCGGGCAGGGAACAGCAATAGCTGTGAGATTTTATTGAATAACTGTAATATTAAAAGTGTTCTAAGCTCTTGGGTTGGCCAAGTGTGCTTCTAAGATCCTTTGTTTTGAAATGAAGACTTTAAGTAATGCATTTATAGGGCATAGGCACGTCCTTTGGATATGTTCTCAGTAGTGTTTGAAAGGTTTAAAGCTCGTTTGTTTTCCGCCACTGAGTCCCAATAATGCCTGGTTATTGAAAGCTGGCTTGAGGTGGCAACAGCTTATAGCCTAGCCCTTAAAACATCTATTTTTTTTTCCTGACCTTCTAAGTCGAACACGTTTTAAAAAAACAAAAAAATGTTTTATTCAAATTTTCACAAAATATCAAAAACAAAATACAGAAAGAAAAGAACAACCCCCCCCCCCAATATACATAAATAATAAATTAACAACCTTCATCAACACAAAGGCAAAAATGCATGCCCACTCAAGAAAAACGAACCAAAGCCGCCCCCCCCCGGTTGCTGCCGCTACTGACCATCTTCTAACGTTCTGCCAGGAATTCTAGGAACGGTTGCCACCGCCTGAAGAACCCTTGTACCGATCCCCTTAAGGCGAATTTCACCCCCTCCAACTTAATGAACCCCGCCATATTGCTGATCCAGGATGCGTCGCATCCTTCCACTGAAGAAGAATCGTTCGCCGGGCTACAAGGGAACGTCTCCAATGCCCCCAAATTTTGAAATCTTCAAACTCCCTAAGGATCCTCATCACCTCCGGCATTCCCCCCACCGGGTCCACCACATATAGCAGCAAATCATCCGCATAGAGCGACACCCAATGCTCCTCCCCATCCCGCACCAGCCCCCTCCAGTTCCTCGACTCCCTCAACGCCATGGCCAGGGGTTCAGTCGCCAGTGCAAAGAGCAGGGGGGACAGGGGACAGCCCTGCCTCGTCCCCCGGTGTAGCCGGAAATACTCTGACCTCCTTCTGTTCATGGCCACACTTGCCACACTCATACAGCAGCCTCACCCACCTCACGAACCCCTCCTCGAACCTGAACCATTCCAACACCTCCCACAGGTACCCCCACTCCACCCTATCAAAGGCCTTCTCCGCATCCATCGCCGCCACTATCTCCGCCTCCCCTTCCGTCGCCAGCATCATTATAACATTCAAGAGCCTCTGTACATTGGTATTCAACTGCCTCCCTTTCACGAAACCCGTCTGATCCTCGTGTATGACCTGCGGCACACAGTCCTCTATCCTCATGGCTAGAATCTTTGCCAGCAATTTTGCGTCTACATTTAAGAGTGAGATCGGCCTGTATGACCCACACTGTAGGGGATCCTTGTCCCGCTTCAGGATCAGGGAAATCAGCGCTCTAGACATCGTCAGGGGCAGAGCCCCCACCCCCTTCCCTTGCCTCGTTAAAGGTCCTTACCAGCAGTGGGCCCAGCAGGTCCGCATACTTCTTATAAAATTCAACCGGGAACCCATCCGGCCCCGGTGCCTTCCCCGCGTGCTTGTTCCCTATCCCTTTGACCAACTCTTCCAACCCAATTGGCGCCCCCAACCCTGCCACCTGCCCCTCCTCCACCCTCGGAAACCCCAGCCGGTCCAGGAAACGACCGATCCCTCCCTCTTCCAGTGGGGGCTCAGACCGGTACAGTTCCTCGTAGAAGTCCTTGAAGACCCCATTGATACCCACCGCACTTCGCACCGTGTTCCCTCCTCCATCCCTAACTCCCCCGATCTCCCTAACTGCCTCTCTCTTCTGAAGCTGGTGCGCCAGCATACGGCTCGCCTTTTCTCCGTATTCATATACCGCCCCCTGCGCCTTCCTCCACTGCGCCTCCACCTTCCTTGTGGTCAACAAATCGAACTCTGCCTGCAGGCTACGCCGCTCCCAAAGCAATCCTCCCTCCGGGGCCTCCACGTGCCTCCTATCCACCCTCACCATCTCGCCCACGAACCTCTCCCTCTCACTCCTCTCCCCCCTCTCCTTGTGTGCCCTAATGGAGATCAGCTCTCCTCTGACCACCGCCTTCAGCGCCTCCCAGACCACCCTACTTGCACCTCCCCATTGTCATTCGCCTCCAGGTACATCTCTGTAAACTTCCGGACCCGCCCGCTCACCTCCTCGTCCGCCAGGAACCCCACCTCTGGGCGCCACAGCGGGCGCTGGTCCCTCTCCTCCCCCCCAACTCGAGGTCCACCCAGTGCGGAGCATGATCAGAAATGGCTATCGCCGAGTACTCCGTATCCTCCACCCTCTGAATCAGCGCCCTGCTCATGACAAAAAAGTCAATCCGGGGGTAGGCCATGTGAACATGGGAGAAGAATGAACATTGCCTGGCCCCCGGCCTCGCAAACCTCCATGGATCCACCCCTCCCATCTGGTCCATGAACCCCCTCAGCACCTTGGCCGCCGCCGGCCTCCTGCCCGTCCTAGACCGAGAGCGATCCAATGTCGGATCCAGCACCGTGTTGAAATCCCACTCCCCACCCCCACCGACTAGCCATATCCCTTCCTATGCCAGCCACGTGACCGTGCCCCCCGCACGGCCTGTTCCCCACAGCGGCAGACCCCCGCCCCGACCTCATCTACCAACTCCAGCTCCCCCTTGGCAATTCCAGCAGCAACTCAGTGCCCCCCCCCCCCCAAGCTAGGTCTCCCCCTAGCTGCACTGCCCCCCCCCATTGCACTCCCGTAAGTCGGCTGACTCCTGCTGACCCCGGCCACTCCATCGACCCCCCCCCCCCCCCCCCCCGTGTGGAACTCCCCCTCCGTCCACCCACCTCCCCTGTCCACCAGCGGGATCTCGTCCATTCACAGCTACGGCCCCGCCTCTTCAGCCCTAAACGTGGGGAAAAAAAGGCTGCGCTTTCCACTCTCCCGTCCCCCGCCTCCCCTGGCCCTTGGCTCAGCACCCTTTCCAGGCCTGGTCCCACTACCCCCAACTCAGGCCTCCCCCCCCCCCCCCCCCCCCCCCTCTCCTGTGGGGCCCCATCTCCCCTACCAACCAGCAAGCCCCCCCCAAGCAGTTTACCTATCCTACCCCCCCCCCCCCCCCCCCCCCCCCCCCCCCCCCCCCCCACGAGCCTGCCCGGCGGACCTAATTAAAACAATGCCCAATCAACCCCCAAAAAACAAAGAACCCCCCCCCTCGAAACCCAACCCAACCATCCCTCCACCGCGACCCCTCATCCCCGACCCTTAGTCTTGAGTCCAGTTTTTCGGCCTGAACAAAGGTCCACGCCGCTTCCGGGGACTCGGAATAGTGGTGTTGATCCTTATAGCTGACCCACAGACGCGCCGGCTGCAGCATACTGAACTTCACCCCTTCCTGTGCAGCACTGCCTTCGTCCGGTTGTACCGGCCCTCTTCTTCACCACCTCCGCACTCCATCCTGGTAGATCCGAACCTCCGTGTTCTCTCACCTGCTGCTCCGCTCCTTCTTGGCCCACCTTAACACACACTCTCGATCAGCAAACCGGTGGAACCTCATCAGCACCGCCCATGGCGGCTCGCTGGGCTTGGGCCTCCTCGCCAGCACTCGGTGGGCCCCCTCCAGCTCCAAGGGCCCCTGAAAGGCCCCCGCTCCCATCAGCGAGTTCAGCATGGTGACCACGTAGGCCCCCACGTCCAATCCCTCCGGGAGACCCAGGTTTTTCCGCCTCGACCGGTTTTCCAACTCCTCGAACCGGCCCCTGCCATTTCTTGTGGAGCACCTCCACCTTCACCGCCAGGCCCAGGATCTCGTCCTCGTTCTCCGAGACCTTCTGCCGGACCTCCCGGATTGCTGCCCCTTGGGCCGTCTGGATCTCCAGCAGCTTATCGATTGAAGCCTTCATCGGCTCCAGCAGCTCTGCTTTTAGTTCCTTAAAACAGCGCTGGAGAAGTTCCTGCTGCTCTTGCGGCCACTGCCTCCACACTGCCTGGTCTCCGCCCGCTGCCATCTTGGTCCTCCTCCCTCGCACCTTTCTTTGCTTCAATGCCACTTTTTTAATCGCCCCACTCCTGATCCACTCCATACACTATCGGGAGAATGTTGCTACCCCCTTCCCACACCGGGAAACGTCGAACAAGCGCCGTTACGGGTCCTGAAAAGACCATCTGGAAGGACAAGGTAGCAGATGCATGAGAACTCCAACACCCGAAGGTTCTCCTCCAAACCACACACCATCCGTTGACTTGGAAATAGATCACCATTTCTTCATCATTGGTCAAAATCATGGAGCTCCCTCCCTACTGTGGGTGTACCTATACCACATGAGCTGCAACGGTATAAGAGGGCGACTCATCATCACCACCTCCGAGGGAAACTAGAGGTGGGCAATAAATGCTGGCCTTGCCAAAGGCATCCGCATCCCATGAATGGGCAGAATATAGTCCGCACCTGATGCGATGTTCATGTCCCACCAGGACAGACTGTATCTGAGTTGATCTCTGTTTTCATTACTTCCCTTTTCGCAAAGAGTGAGTTAGATTAGCCACATCAGTGAGGGGTGCTGGGGAACCAGGGGTTGTGAGCTCCTTGGATTCTGCACATTGCTCTGTTCACAGTGAGAAGTCTGTTGGTGGAGGAGAGCATTTGAAGAAATGCAGGAAATAAATTGCACGGTTTAGCTTTGTGCACAGTGGGGGGACCCTGTAAATAAAGGCATCTTATTCTGCCTGTGCCCCTCATGCCTAGTGTTAAGGAGATCTATGTTATATATCAGAAGAGCCTGTGGCTTAGGTGAGAGAAAGAAAGTGACATTTGCATCTACACGATACCTTTCATGACTTACAATGTCCCAAAGTACTTCCGGATAATTAAGTATTTTGGAAGGGCAATCACAATGTCATAGACCAGAAATCGTTTCTCACACAGCAGGATCCTGTAAACATCAATGTGATAAATGACCAGGTGGAATCTATTTGTGTTAAATAGGGATGCATATTGGCCAGGACATTTGGGGAGAGATGATTCAGAAGGATGCTGAACACCAGAAAATGAGCAGGTCAAGTAATATCTGTGGAGAGAAATCGTTCCAGAAGATATAGGAACAGAATTAGGCCATTCGGCCCATCGAGTCTGCTCTCCCATTTGATTATGGCTGATGTGTTCCTCATCCCCATTCTCCCACCTTTTCCTCATAGCCCCTGATCCCCTTATTAATCAAGAAATTCCCGTATTAATCAAGAACACCAGAATTGTGCTTGAGGTGTTGTTACCCACGGACCAAATGCTGGAAGGTGGAATTAGACAGAATAGTTCTGTCTTAGAACGTAAGAACCAGGATAGGTGGATTGACCACGTTAAATTACCCCTTAACTGGAAAAGAAGAATTGGGTACTCTAAATTTATTTTTAAAAACTTTAAGAACCAGGCGGAGGTGTAGGCAATTTAGCCCCTCGAGCCTGCTTTACCATTCACTACGATCACGGCTGATCTTATAGAATTTTCATAGAATTTACAGTGCAGAAGGAGGCCATTCGGCCCATCGAGTCTGCACCGGCTCTTGGAAAGTGCACCCTACCCAAGGTCAACATCTCCACCCTATCCCCATAACCCAGTAACCCCACCCAACATTAAGGGCAATTTTGGACACTAAGGGCAATTTATCATGGCCAATCCACCTAACCTGCACATCTTTGGACTGTGTGAGGAAACCGGAGCACCCGGAGGAAACCCACGCACACACTGGGAGGATGTGCAGACTCCGCACAGACAGTGACCCAAGCTGGGTCTTGAATCTGGGACCCTGGAGCTGTGAAGCAATTGTGCTATCCACAATGCTACCATGCTGCCCACAAGAGGCCACTTATCATGGCCTCAACGTCACCTTCCACCTGTTCAGGTTCATATCACTGTCTCTCGCTTTCTCATGCTGTCTCTCACTTTCGCACTTTGATTTGGAGCATTCAGAGTATCCTTTTTTGTTTGCTGCCTGGTATGAGGCAGAAGAAAAAGACTTGGAAAAACTGGCTCTGTTTTCATTAGAACAACATAGATTCTTTTCCAACAGTGGAGGGATGGGACAGGAGAGTTAGGAGCAAACCTTTTAACGATTTCTATGGGTCTCGGATCAGGGCTCGGGGAAATGCCAGAGATTTTGAAAAGCGAATAGGTGAATCTTCAGAGTTGTGAATTTATGGAACTTGGTCCCAGGGTAACGTGATGAAACATAAATTAGGTTGACACTGGAGAATTGATTGGACAGGTGGATAATGAAAAGTGATTGAAGGAACATGGAGACAGGATGGGTGAATGCAATTAGAGCATTTACTGACTGGTGGGCAAACGCTGTGATGAACCGATGGGCCAAGTGGCCTCTTAATGTTGTCATTTTTAATAAAAAATAAATTTAGAGTACCCAATTCAATTTTTCCAATTAAGGGGCAATTTAATGTGGCCAATCCACCTACCCCGCACATCTTTGGATTGTGGGGGCGAAACCCACCTTTAATGTTGTCATGGAGATGTATTTCTACAGAGCATCAAGCTTCTTGACCGAATGAGTTAGTGCTCAAAACTGAACACAGTAAGAAGTCTTACAACACTAGGTTAAAGTCCAACAGGTTTGTTTCGATATCACTAGCTTTCGGAGCGCTGCTCCTTCCTCCGGTGAATGCTCCGAAAGCTAGTGACATCGAAACAAACCTGTTGGACTTTAACCTGGTGTTGCAAGACTTCTTACTGTGCCCACCCCAGTCCAACGCCGGCATCTCCACCTCAAAACTGAAGGTTGGGGGTCAAGGGCTTGTCCTGCGTAGTGTTCCTTGAACCCAATCTACCTCCTCCCATAAACTAATTCTTCCCAGAACACAAAACTGAAACCAAACCACAAACTTATTCTGACGCTGGCAAGTTTTTAAAACTCAAACTTGCCAACCACTTCCTGAATGAGATCTTTTACATTTTCTTGTTGGAGTCTAAGCAGTTTAAACTTTGGCTTCAATTTTTAAGACTTGGGAGTAAAACAGACTTGGTGTGTGTTTGGAGTGAGAAATATAAGGGCGGAGATTATCTGAGAGATACCACGGCTCCGTTTCTTGTTCCAGTGTCATTTTGAAAATATCGAAAATTTTAAGGTGGTAAACAATTGCGGATTATATTGTAATTATTAATATTAGTGCCACAAGGGAGTAATTACAAAACTGTGTGGAACAACGCACTCAGACCATAACCCACTCCTGCTTGTTCATTTCTATAACATACTGTGGCTCTATTTCACTGATGGGTACATGTCTGTCACTATATGACTGTTGACTGGGACCCTCTTTCCAGTCGATTGGTAGGCACAATGTCATTAACTTTGAATCAAATCACTTCTTTATTGAACACAGTACAAAATCCAAAGCTGATCACTACTACGAGAGGTTCTGTCACACACTTCATATACCTTCCTTTGCTGCCGCTACAAGCGTAGGTTAAACTATTAACACTTGTACAACTTCTGGAGGACATCATTACCCAATCGTACTGGCCATGCGCAAGTGGGGATCAGATTCCATTTTCAAGATGGAAGCTTGAGGCTTCTTCCTTCTGTGATGTTGTTCCACAAGGTTCTCCTTTTTATACGGATCTTGCTGGCACTGATCTCCTGCTACCAGTTGTGTGCACACCGGACTGCACAAATCAATCAGTGTATTTTCTGGGTCACGCATATTCAAAGAGTCATGACTCACTCTGGGGTCGTATTTCTTCTCAGGAGCATGACGCACAGGGGTCTTTGTTTAATCGCTGTCTGTCCAAGGCATTGCAACAGCCATTGTTCAATCTGCTCCTGTGCTCACTCCCTGACCGCACATCCTTCACTACAGACCCCCCGCTGTTTATGCTGCTTATGCTTGGCCTTTTTAACGTTCAGGTTTCCCTGGGGTCTTTATGAATACCCATCAGGCTATAGTCTCTGTTGTAACTTTAGCCATATTTCCTATTGGGCTTAGGGCCAGGGCTACATAACACACACACACGGGCATGGATACTAGGAGTAGGTCATTTAGTCCCTCAAGCCAGCTCCGCCTTTCAACTAGAAGATGGTTGATATACCTCCACACCATTTTCCCACACTATCCCCATATGCCTTGATGTCGGTAATATTTAGAAATCTATTGTATGTGTGAACATGCTCAATGAAGTATCCTCCACAGGTCGCTGGGTCAAGGGTTCTCCACCCTCTTGAGTGAAGACATTCCTAGTCATCTCAATCTTAAATGGCCTCCTTCTTACTCTGAGACTGTGTCCCCTGGCTCTGGACCCCCAGCCAGGAGAAACATCCCTCCTGCATCTAGCCCTGTCGGCCCTGCCAGACATTTGTACACTTCAATGAGCCCATCTCTCCTTCCTTACGCTGTGGTGTTTAACCTTTTTGTGTGGCACATTTCAATTTTTTTCTCCCTCGAAAGACCAATGGGCAAATTTGGCACACAATGAAACACTAATTTCAAAAGAAAAGTTGAGGAATGAAGCCAACGTAAGCAACTTCCTGAGCCAACCTCTGTGAAAGCAATAAATTAATAATTAAAAATGTCGGAAAAAATACAGATGCCATTTTAAAAATTGCCAAGCAGCAGAGCTCACCATTCAAAGCATTTTTACTCGTTGCACAGCTAGAGAGGGAGACAGACAAGGTCACAAGTTCTGATCACCATGGTAGTGGGGAGGGGTCCGGGGCTGAGCTCAGGAATTGGGTCTAACAAACACTGACCTCTGGTTCGCCTCTGGTGTGCAGGCTCCAAGTTGGCTTTGTGAATCTATACAAAAGTATGGGTTGGAAGCTGGTTGCCTCCTTTGCCCCGCTCCTTTAGGTGCTGCTATCTGACTCCGGGACCCTTGCCTCTTGCTCTTGTATTAGTGGATACAAGTTTGTCACCTATATGAGTACTGGTGGATACAGATCTTTCACTGACTGTGTCTGGGGTGTGATAGAACATAGAACATACAGTGCAGAAGGATGCCATTCGGCCCATCGAGTCTGCACCGACCCACTTAAGCCCTCACTTTAACCCTATCCCCTTACCCCAATAACCCCTCGTAACCTTTTTTTTCGGACTCTAAGGGCAATGTAGTATGGTCTATCCGCCTAGCCTGCACGTCTTTGGACTGTGGGAGGAAACCGGAGCACCCGGAGGAAACCCACGCAGACACTGGGAGAACGTACAGACTCTGCACAGACAGTTACCCAGACTCCGCACAGCCAGTGACCCAGCAGGGAATCTAACCTGGGACCCTGGCGCTGTGAAGCCATAATGCTAACCACTGTGCTACCATATAATATACTGTGATATAATATAATAAACATTATTGTCACAAGGAGGCTGACATTAACACTGTAATGAAGTTACTGTGAAAAGCCCCTAGTCGCCACATTCCGGCACCTGTTTGGGTCCACATAGGGAGAATTCAGAACGTCCAAATTACGTCAACAGCACGTCTTTCGGAACTTGTGGGAGGAAACCGGAGCACCCGGAGAAAACCCACACAGACACTGGAAGAACGTGCAGACTCCGCACAGACAGTGACCCAAGCTGACTCGAATGGATAGTCAGAGGCTTTTCCCCAGGGTAGAGGGGTCAATTACTAGGGGGCATAGGTTTAAGGTGAGAGGGGCAAGGTTTAGAGTAGATGTACGAGGCAAGTTTTTTACGCAGAGGGCAGTGGGTGCCTGGAACTCGCTACCGGAGGAGGTGGTGGAAGCAGGGACGATAGTGACATTTAAGGGGCATCTTGACAAATACATGAATCGGATGGGAATAGAGGGATACGGACCCAGGAAGTGTAGAAGATTGTAGTTTAGTCGGGCAGCATGGTCGGCACAGGCTTGGAGGGCCGAAGGGCCTGTTCCTGTGCTGTACATTTCTTTGTTCTTTGTTTTGTTGTTCTTTGAACCTGGGACCCTGGTGCTGTGAAGCAGCAGTGCTAACCACTGTGCTACCGTGCCACCCATATGGGATGGTATGGACTGAGTGTTGCTGGCAGTTTACCAGAGTGTTATCATTGCTCTTTTATTTCCTATCAATGAGCCTAATAGCCGGTCCACCTGTTTGACTCATTCTGCTGGCCCTTAACTGTAAGTTGTGGAGTCTGTTTGCCAATGAAGTGGCTCTCCAGCTTTCAATGTGGTGTGAGTTACCACATTGCATGTTAATCAGGCGTGAATAGTTCAAGGAAGGCCGAGACCCAGCTTCCAGATCCTGGGGCAGGTCAGAACTTTTGAAGTTCTGGCATTCAAAGGATGGTTCATTTGGGCTTCCTCTATAAAGGCTTCACCTCTCGGGGGTACAGATCATTGCAGGGAGTGGTTCGAGAAACTCTCTTCTTCTTTAGGGCTAGAGATCGAATTGAGTCCAGAGTCTACAGAGTAACGGACTCCACCCTTCCAGAGTCTCAGTTTCATTATTGCTAAGTTGCCACACTGATTTTTGGAAGAGTCACTTTAACCAGTTTTATATGTAAAGCTGGGCTGGTTTTAAAATATGATCACCCGGTACAAAATCTTTATAATGTACTCAGACCCTTCTCTGTTTTGCAAGCCCTGAGATTGCAACGATCTGGTCGTTTGTTGATCCCTGTGAAAGTAACCCCCACCCCACCCTCCACCCCCACCCAAACACACGCGCACACACACTGCTCACGAGTACTTTCTTGGCTATAAAATGTTTTTGAGATGTCATGATAAGCATTCTAACAGTTAAAGTTTTGCATTCTTTTATCATATTTTGGATTGGATTTGTTTAGTGTCACGTGTACGGAGGTACAGTGAAAAGTATTTTTCTGCGAGCAGCTTAACAGATCATTAAGTACTTGGGAAGAAAAGGGAATAAAAGAAAATACATAATAGGACAACACAAGATATACAATGTAACTACATAAGCACTGGCATCGGATGAAGCATACAGGGTGTAGTGTTAATGAGGTCAGTCCATAAGAGGGTCACTTAGAAGTCTGGTAACAGCGGGGAAGAAGCTGTTTTTCAGTCTGTTCGTGCGTGTTCTCAGACGTCTGTATCTCCTGCCTGATGGAAGAAGTTGGAAGAGTGAGTAAGCTGGGTGGGAGGGTGTCTTTGATTATGCTGCCCGCTTTCCCCAGGCAGCGGGAGGTGTCAGTGGATGGGAGGCAGGTTTGTGTGATGGACTGGGCGGTGTTCACGACTCTGAAGTTGCTTGTGGTCCTGGGCCGAGCAGTTGCCATACCAGGCTGTGATGCAGCCACATAGGATGTTTTCTATGGTGCATCTGTAAAAGTTGGTAAGGGTTAATGTGGACATGCCGAATTTCCTTAGTTGCCTGAGGAAGTATAGGTGATGTTGTGCTTTCTTGGTGGTAGCGTCGACGTGGGTGGACCAGGACAGATTTTTGGAGATGTGAACCCTTAGGAATTTCAAACTGCTAACCATCTCCACCTCGGCCCGTTGATGCTGACAGGGGTGTGTACAGTACTTTGCTTCCTGAAGTCAATGACCAGCTCTTTAGTTTTGCTGGCATTGAGGGAGAGATTGTTGTCTCTACACCACTCCACTAGGTTCTCTATCTCCCTCCTGTATTCTGACTCGTCGTTATTCGAGATCTGGCCCACTATGGTCGTATTGTCAGCAAACTTGTAGATGGAGTTGGAACCAAATTTTTCCACGCAATTGTGTGTGTACAGGGAGTACAGTAGGGGTCAAGTACGCAGCGTTGCGGGGCCCCGGTATTGAGGACTATTGTGGAGGAGGTGTTGTTGTTCATTCTTACTGATTGTGGTCTGTTGGTCAGAAAATCGAGGATCCAGTTACAGAGTGGGGAGCCAAGTCCTAGGATTTGGAGCTGTGATATGAGCTTGGCTGGGATTATGGTGATGAAGGTGGAGCTGTAGTCAATAAATAGGAGTCTGATATAGGAGTCCTTGTTGTTGAGATGCTCTAGGGATGAGTGTAGGGCCAGGGAAATGGCGTCTGCTGTGGACCGGTTGCGACGGTATGCGAGTTGCAGTGGATCAAGGTGTTCTGGAAGTATGGAGGTGATGCGCTTCATGATCAACCTCACGAAGCACTTCATTACGACTGAAGTCAGGGCCACTGGTCGGTAGTCATTGAGGCACGTTGCCTGGTTCTTCTTTGGCACCGGTATAATGGTGGTCTTCTTGAAGCAGGTGGGGACCTCGGAGTGGAGTAGGGACAGGTTAAAGATGTCTGCGAATACCTCTGCCAGCTGGTCCGCGCAGGCTCTGAGTGCACGACCAGGGATCCCGTCCGGGCCTGTCGCCTTCCGAGGGTTCACTTTCAGGAAGGCCGATCTGACTTCGGAAGCTGTGATGGTGGGTATGGGTGAGTTATGGGCTGCTGGGGCATTTGCCTATTTGCCTACAGAACAGTTACTGAAAATACATTGTACATGAAGTGCTTTGAGAGAAATGATAAGCTGCCTGAATGGACATTTAAATATTTACACACATTTGGGGGATGATTAAACAAGTTATATTTATATATCGGAACTTTAACTTGATAAAACATCCTGTGGAAATTCACAAAAGCAATGTAAAACAAAACCTTTGGCACGGAGTCACATTAGGTGATAATGGGATCCGTGATTAGAATTCTTGTCAAAGATATGGATGAGATGTTTTTGACGTGAGAAAGTTTGAAACTTGGAAAGGTTTCAAGAAGGAATTCCAGCTTAGGACCTCTGGAACTGAAGGCACAGCCAACAGTGGTGGAGCAATTAAAATCGAAGATGGAGAATGGACCTGAGCTGTTGAGTCCATTTGGGAAGCTTTCTCCTGGCCATATTTGAATGACTTCAATTTTGGTTTTCCAGCGTTTGGGGTTAATCCTATACTTTTCCCATTTCTTGGAAAAGAAGCTCTTTGTAGCATGAATACAGGAAAGACAGGAAAAGGTTTTTGGGAGCAGCATACACTGACCCATGATACAGAATCCTGCTTTAGTGCTTGCTGTGCTGACGGCCCCATAGTCATTAACCATTGTACATGGAAACCTGAACTTGCTCTGATCCCTCCTGGGGAGTCATGCACAGGGCGTGAAACTTCCTGTGCCTGCTGGAGTCCATTCATCTCTAACAATAAATATCCCCTTCAAAACGCTAGAGATTTAAAATTAAATTTGGAACAATAGCCCAGTAGATGAAGACTGCAAATACTGAAAAACAAGAAGGGAAATAAATAACTGAAAGCTCTGACATACCTGGGATTCTATTTTCCCACTGTTAGGGAATGAGTGCTGTGATCTAGAGCAGTGTAGGATTCAGTGTAATGATGCTTCACATCATGCTGAATGAGCTGTCTGTACAGTTGACCACTTGGTCAAATGGAAAGATTAATGAATTGCATTTGTATTGTGCCTTTTGAACATCTTGATGTCTCTGGCTGCTTGACAACTTCGAATGAGAATATGCTTATGACATTTGCTGCTGACTAGTTACCTGTTCCTTTATTCACTGTATAACATTGGGATACATGAGGATGGCATGGTGGCGCAGTGGTTAACACTGCTGCCTCACGGCACCGAGGACCTGGGTTTGATCCCGGCCCTGGATCACTGTCCATGTGGAGTTTGCGCATTCTCCCCCCTGTCTGCGTGGGTCTCGCCCCCACAACCCAAAGATGTGCAGGGTAGGTGGGCCACGCTAAATTGCCCCTGAAGAAAAAAATATTGGGGTACATGTTGGGTGGAATTTTGACCTGATGGATTAAGAGTACGTAATATATTGGGCTGAAGTGTTAATTCTTTCTATTTTATAGGTAATATTCATGGAAAACCTGATTGAGAATTGCATTAGCAGCATAAACCCTTGAAAACCTGTTTAATTTCCATTTTGAGAGGCATGGTTAATCCTGAGATTTGGTTTGTTTGCAGAATGGCTGCTGTGAACTATTGCCCTGTAATCGATCAGCTGGGCCTTGCAATGGCCTCAGACATTGTTTGCTAGTTCCGCAGTCCAGCTGGTCTCCGCTCTGTCACTAGACACTGAATGCAAATCAATATTTCCCTTTCCAGGGCCATTTCCTTTGCCTGCTGCTGGCCAGTGCTTGTCCAATGTAGCGTGCCAACGTTAAAGCAGGAGGCTTGATTATCAAATAGGAAAGGTTTTCTATCTGAAAGAAAAAGAAGACTTGGAATTGTATCTTGACTCTCAGCACCTCTGGGGCATTGCAAAGCGCTTTACAGACAGCAAATTACTAAGAGTGGTCACTGTTGGAATGTTGGAAATGTGGCAAGCTGTGAGAGCGCTGCTTATCTTTGTGCAGTTTCTGTCTTAGTTTTCTCCTCTTGCCTAATTCTCTAATCGGTGAACTGACTGATCCTCAGATTCCAGCGAGGAGGTGTCATGTCACCTTTATCTCTACAAATAACACTGCTGTTGCTGCAATATATTGAAGGATTAGATTTTATGACTCCCAGAGATTGGCAGAGAGTTTTCCTGCGTACTGACCGGATTCAATGAACATTGCCTCCTTCACTGGGTCAGGTTGGTAAAGTACAGCTGAACCATGTCACCCTGGAGATTCTTGACTGAGAGCTCGTCTGGTTGAGTCGACTACGGTACTTTCATTGACCCCTGCTGGAAAGGGCCATATAGGAGTGGGAGGAAGGCAGAAGTATGCTGCTTCCTGTGGTTGAATAGGCTGTTGCTATCTAGGCTTGCATGAGGGACGCTGGGATACTGGAAAATAGTCATTACCCATGGGGCTGTGTCCCAGTGAGGGGGGTGGAGAATCTAGCTGTGAGCGCAGTTTCCAGGGATTGCAATCAGTGACTCTTTCAGCCCAACGTGTCCATGCTAGACCTTTATGCTCCACACAAAGCTCTCGCCCCTTTTCGCCTCACTCCATCAGCACATCCTTATATTAATTTCTCCCACGTGTTCATCCAGTTTCTCCTTAAATGTGGCTGTGCTATTTGCCTCGACCACTCAGTGGTCATGAGCTCCACATTCTAACCACTTGCTAGTTAAGTTGCTGCTGAATTTCTATTGGATTTATTGGTGACGATCTTGTTTTCCAGTTCTGATGAAGAGCCAAATGGAATTGAAACGTTAATTTTGTTTTCTCTCCCTATAAATGCTGCCAAACCTGCCGAGTTTCTTCAGCATTCTCTGTCTTGTCTTTTATGACTTAGTTTCAAACTCCCCATGTGGAAACATCTTCTCCATATCGACTGTATCAAGCCCCTTATGTAATCTTAAAGACCGTTATCAGATTACCCATAAGCCTTCTCATTACCAAGTGCCCCAGCCTGTTCAAGCTAACCTGATAGATATAACCTCTTCATTTCTAGTATATCACGAGTAAATAGTTTTATCACCTTCCCCTGCGTCTGTATATCCTTTTAACAATATCGAGACCAAAACTGTTCTCAGTACTCCAAATGTGGTCTAACCAAGATTCTCTACATAGCTTGGCATAACTTCTGCTTTTCAATCCTTTCAGAATTGAGTAGTTCTTTCAAAGAACTCGCAGAGGAATGATGGACCAAACGATGTTCTACTGTGTTTGTACTTTTATTATTCTCAGCAGAGAATAAGATACTGGTTGATGCGACCATCAATTCACTCAAGGACTCGTGTCGGAGTAAAACAGTGGTTTTAATTAACTATCAACTTTGCCTGCCTGCGACTGGTACATAGGACAGTCCCACAGGCCAGCTGCTCTTATAACGCCTTCAAAGGGGCGGAGCCATGGGCTGAGCCCATACATGCTCCAACATCCTCCAACATCTCCCCCTGTGGGTGAAGCCATACAATGGCCCACAGATAAAACCCACAGGGTTAATAACCTAGAACATGACTGGTGAATTAACTTTATGTACATTCACCACAGTGGTTTCAGTTAATGTGAATGGAAATTGTTAGCAAGCAGTGTTTAGTGAAATGGGATTTTATATTGGAGTGATTTTCAAGCAGGATTTGTGTGTCAGTCACATGGATGTGAGCCTCTCGTCTTAGCTGTGGGTTTTATGAAGTATTTGTCCATGTATTGCTGGTATTCCTACTCCGCACTTTCCCAGGGTGAAGTAGTTGGCAGTGTGAACTCTATGAACTCGTTCTCCAGCGATGACCTGTGATGTTGACTGCCACTATGCTGTGTAGAGTGATCTGTCGGTCTGCCTATCCTGGGCCCCTCAGCGCATGACTACGTTATGACAAACATGAAGAGTAAAGAACCATATTTCAGAGGTGGGTGAGCTGAGAGTGACTGCCCTTCATATCAAAGCAGCATTTGACAGTGTGGCATCGAACAAAACTGGAGGAAATGAAGGGGGAAAACCCTCTGCTGATTTGAGTCATGCATGGCACAAAGGACAATGGCACAAAGGAAGATGGTTCTGGTGGTTGGAAGTCAATCATCTCCATTCCAGGACAACACTGCAGGAGTTCTTCAGGGTAATGTCTTAGGCCCAAACATCTTCAGCTGCTTCATCAATGGCACAAGTGCCAGGCAATGACCATCTCCAACACGAGCTAATCTAGCCATCGCCACTTGACATTAAATTGAATTGCCGTCGCTGAATCCCCCACTATAAACATCTTGGGGGTTACCATTGATTAGAAACTGAACTGGATTAGCCATATAAATGCTGTGGCTACAAGAGCGGGTCAGAGGCTAGGAATCCTGTAGAGAGTATCTCACCTGACTCCCCAAAGCCTGCCCACCATCTACAAGGCACAAGTCAGGAGTGTGATGGAATATTCTCCACTTGCCTGGATGAGTCCAGCTCCAGCAATACTCAAGAAGTTCGACACCATCCAGGACAAACCAGCTCACTTAATTGGTGCCCATCCACCACCTTCAACATTCACTCCCTCCATCACTGCTGCCCAGGATCAGCAGCTGTGCAGCATCTGGAAGATGCACTTCAGTATCCCACCAGTGTCCTTGGCACCCTCCAAACCTCACCTCAACACCTCAAAGGGCAAGGGCAGTAGATACATGGGAACACCACCACCATCCTAACTTGGAAATATATCACCTTTCCTTCGCAGTTGCTGGGACAAATGTTGCATCCTAACGGCAGTGTGGTTGTGTCTACAGTACATGGACGTCTGATTCAGACAGGTGGCTCACCACCACATTGAGCAATTGGGGATGGCTAGCAAATGCTGATCCAGTGATATTCCCAAGGAAGAATAAAACAAACCCTCCGTGTGGCAGCATGTCCCACATTCTCACCATTTCTGGGCGAAGAAGTTTCTTATGAAGTTCTCACAGGATTTCTTGGTGACCATCTTGTATTGATGGCCTCTATGCTCCTCCCCACAAACTCTCTCTGCATCCACTCTATCAAACCTTTCACAATTTTAAAGACTTGTATTGGGTCAACCTTTTTCAAAAGAGGAAGAGAGATCCCGATATGTATACCCAAGCATTTCTGGTATCAATGTGTAAACTTCCAAGGGCGGCACGTGGCGCAGTGGTTAGCACAGACTGCAGCGCTGAGGACCCGGGTTTGAATGCCAGCCCTGGGTCACGGTCCGTGGGGAGTTTGCACATTCTTCCCACGTCTGTGTGGTTTTCATCTCCGCAGCCCAAAGATGTGCACGTTAGGTGGATTGGCCACGCTAAATTGCTCCTTCATTTGAAGAAAAAATAATAATTGGGTACCCTGAATTTATTTAGTTTAAAAATTGTGTAAACTTCCTCCGCACCCACTCCAGTGCCTCTGTGTCCTTTTAATAACACGGTGACCAGAGCTGCGTGTGGTCTGGTCCAACTAAAGTTTTATATAGGTTTAGCATTACTTCCTTGCTTTTCAATTCTATTCCTCTTGAAATATAGCCTAGAGCTTGGTTTGTTTCTTTTTATTGCCTTGCTAACCTGTGGTGTAACCTTAAAGTGATTGATGTATTTGTGAAAGATCCCTTTGTTTCTCTACCCCACCCAGACCCACAGCGTCCAAATAAAAGGTGACCTCTCTATTCGTCGTACCAAAATGTACCACTTCTCGTTTTTTATTTCTCTCTCTCCCCCGGCCCCTATATCCAGACTGACCATTCTGGTGCAGTACTGAGGGAGTGCTGCCCCGTGGGTGTTGCCATCTTTTGGTTGAGATGGTAAATCAAAACCTTTCTCCCGTGTCTGTTTGATGCAAAAGAATCCATGGCACTATTTGAAGGGGCAAGTTTTACCTGGAATCCTGGCGATTATTTATCCTTCAAAGACTTACTAAAACAGACTATCTAGTCATTTATCTCATTTCTTTGTGAGATCTTGTGTGCTGTTTCGCTCTGCTCTCTTACATTGTAACAGTGACTTCACATCATTGGCTGTGAAGTGCTTTGGGGAGTTTCAAGGTTGTGAAAGGTACTGTAGAAATGAATAAATGCTTTTTTCTCTTTTTGCACTACTCAACTGAGGCACATTGGCCTCAGTACCCCTAGGTCAGTGTTTTTCAAATCTTTATCCAGGAACCCACTTTTACCGACCGACCGCCCTTCGTGACCCACCATTTTCGCTTACCTTTAATGTGACCAGTAAACCTGCTTGTTGGTCCTCACAATCTCACTTGCTTTGTCATTCAATGTTACATTTCTCTATGGGTTGTCTGTCAGAGGTCCTGGAGCTCACACCAGCATTGCTTTGACCTGCCTTGGACTCTCCTGCGAAGCTCTCTCCAGCAGATTCAGTTGTGAGATCCTGGCCGGTTTGTGTCTCTGGCCTTCTCTTCCTTGGTCCAAAACGATCCATCTTCAGTTCTTCACACAGTCCTGTTGCTTGCTTGCTGGCAGCCACAAAATGGAGGAACCTGTCCCCCGTAATTGCACGGCCAGAGTAGGTGACGTCAGTGTACTGGGCACCTGACCTCTCTGCCGACCCTTCTGGTGGGAAGACTAATCATTTATAAAAAAAAGAATGCTCCTGGGGCAGCGCGCTGGCGTCCCAAGGAGGTGATGTGACCCGCTGGGCTTTGGGCCTGCGCACTGCTACAACCGGCTGAGCTGAGGGGGCACGCTTGCGCGGGATGGCTGGCATTCTTGAAAGCCGGTCGCAAGCGTGGGCCACTTGTTTCCACGACCCTCCCAAAACCTGCATGCGGGCCACGACCCTGTGTCTGAAAATTACTGTTCTCCGTTGAGGAGAGAAATCTGTCTTCTAATGGTTCTTCAGTCAGCCCAGCTGAAGTTATGCACTGCTGGGTAAAGCAGGGTGTGGAGAGATGAATGGCGGGGGCAGAGGGTGGGTGGGGGGGACAAAATGGCAGGACCATGAGTAGTAATGATGGAGTGTTTGGTTTTCCAGGAGGAATTTGACCAGCTATGGAGTGCTGCTGAACTGAATGGAAAAGCCTGGCAGACTCTGCGGGCAGCAACTCGCGCATGGAGAATTTAAATTGCAGTTTCGTTTGGAGTGTTAATCTGTAGGTATTATAGGTAGACACGTGGCGATAAGCCACATCCATCA
Source organism: Scyliorhinus torazame (assembly GCF_047496885.1). NCBI lineage: Eukaryota > Metazoa > Chordata > Chondrichthyes > Carcharhiniformes > Scyliorhinidae > Scyliorhinus > Scyliorhinus torazame. Next base: position 118,413,294 of record NC_092724.1, on the reverse strand, counting down.
ATGATTGAAGCCCTGTTTTATGCTTTGTTTAAATTGTAGATCTGGGTTGTAGTGCTGTAACCTATTGTGCACCATGGTGATGTAGTGAACATGCTTCTACTTGTCAGGTCCTGTAGGTGTGCCGTCTGTAATAGTGCTGCGTTCCATGTGTGCGGAGTAGGTTTTGGGTAAAACATAGATTTGGACTCTGGTGTGACGCCTTGGCTTGGACAAATAGCTTGTTGTCTCAGCTTGTTTGATCCCATCTGCAAGGAAAAAGCTGTGTCAATGATGTGTGTGCATCAAGTAACTCGTATTAATTCAGAGCCTTTGGCAGAGTCAAAATCCCAGTGTGCTTCTCAGGAATGCTGCCAGGCGAGGAGATACTGGAACAGGTGACCAAAAGCTTTATTAGAGGGGTATCTTCAAGGGGGAAAGTGAGGTGGAGAGACAAAGGGGTGCGTGGGGGGAATTCCGGAACGTAGGACCTCGGCAACTGAAGAGACAGCTGTGATGGAAATTCAGGACGCTCAATGAGTCAGAATTGGAGGAATGCAGATTTTTCAGAGAGTTGTGGGTCATGGAGAGGATTACAGAGCCAATGAGGGGCATTTGGTAGGTTCTCAATTTTTTTTTTTCCATTGAAGGGGCAATTTAGCATGGCCCATCCACCTAACCTGCACACCTTTTGGTTGTGCAGGTGAGACCCACGCAGGCACGGGGAAAATGTGCAAACTCCACACCGACAGTGACCCAGGGCTGGGATCGAACACGGGTCCTTGGTGCCGTGAGGCAACAGTGTTAACCACTGTGCCGCCCTTGTAGTTATCAGTTTTGGAGGAGTACATGCTGGAAGGTTCGGAGTGCCTATCCCATTAAAGGGTTAATGCTTTACAAATTCACTAAGTGTGAAAGAATGAGTGAAAACTCAGTGTAGAAAGTGAAGATGCCCCCCTGTTTTCACAGGATTTTCACGGTAACTTCATTGCAGTGTTAATGTAAGCCTACTTGTGACAATAATAAAGATTATGTTCTTCAGACCTGTCTTGCAGATGGCGTTAAATACCCAAGATTTAAAATGTAAGCCGCCTTGTTCTGTTTGATAGAGGATTTCTCAACTGTTTGGAGGCAGGACGGGGAGAGTGGGAGATGGTCTGCAGTTGAAGGGAGCTGGTTAATGTGTTACTGGATATGGATAACTTGCTGATGAATTAAACCACTCAGTGCCAACTTTTGTATATTGGCCATATCCAGGCCAATAGAAAACTACTTCTCACAGAGGGTGGTGAATTTGTGGAACTCGCTGCCCCATAGTGCGGTGGAATCTCAGTCATTAAATAGTTTTAAGAAGGAGATGGATATATTTCTGATTTTTTAAAAACGGGTTGAAGGGATTATGGACAACAGGGAGGGAGGTGGATTTGAGACCGCAAGGAGATCAGCCATGATCTGCCTGAATGGGGGAGCAGGCTCAAAGGGCTGAATTGCCCACTTCTGCTCCTAATTCCTTTGTTCCTATGTTTCCAGCTGGCTGACTTGTCCAAAAGAGTACTGGTTAATTTCATTAATTGGGAGGTTCCATCAACATCTCGCTCTGTTCCATTGCATCAGTTGCTGAGAACCTTGCTGTTATTGACACAATTGCTAAGGGATCCTCGCTGTCAGTAACCATGTTAGTGCGGTGGGGAAAGGGGTCCTGTTGCTGATGCAGTTACCATGGTATGGGGAGGGAGATCCTGTTAGTGCAGTTATTGCGGGCTTGGGATGGGGGGGCTGGTTTAAGTTGGCGGTCTCGGGATGTTTTCTTGATGTTGAACTGGGTTGTGTCATAAATTTACAATTTCCAAAATGAGGAGGTGTCAATATTCTTTCCCACATCTGTCTTTTTGGGGAAAGGGAATTGTTGTGCCTGCCTCCAAACTGCAGGTTTGGGTTGGCAACTCCAGGTGGAGAAACAGTGGGAGGTTTCACCACATGACCACCCCAATGCCCCACTCCCACATGATAGCCATTGGTCATCCAGCATGTCAATCCTCATGATGCCCCACCTCCCCACAGCAATTATGAAGTAAGCAATCTATTTGGTGTCTAATTGGATGGTTCTTGATTGTCAATCAAACAAATCTTTTCCAATAATTTTATCACAGAAACAAAAATGTTCAAAGACAATTTATAGGTACATAAATACATAGAAGATAGGAGCAGGAGGAGGCGTTTTGGCCCTTCGAGCCTGCTCCGCCATTCATCACGATCATGTCTGATCATCCAACTCAATAGCCTAATCCTGCTTTCTCCCCATAGCCTTTGATCCCATTCTCCTCAGGTGCTGTATCCAGACAAACTCACTGTTTTAGTGGACAGCACCGTGGCATAGTGGTTAGCACTGCTGCCTCATGGCGTCGAGAACCCTGATTTGATTCCCGCCCTGGGCCACTGTCCGTGTGGAGTTTGCACATTCCTCCCATGTCTGCGTGGGTCTCACCACCACAACACAAAGATGTACAGGTTAGGTGGATTGACCATATCTTTTTATTAAAACAGTAAAAAATATGTACAAGGCCAAACGGTACAAACCTAATTTTGTGTTGGAGAAACAGGGTACCCTCCCCTCAGTACCAATGTACGGGGGGGGGGGGGGGATACTCTGATTATTAAAACAGTTCACAACACATTTCTACAAAAAACAAATGGTGCAAGCACTAAACCTTGCACTGGAGAGGCCAGATACCCTCGTCTCTGTACCAACAGAAGGGAAAGGAAGGGGGGTGGTGGGGAGAGAGGGGAAAGGAGGGTGGTGGGAGGGAGGGAGTCGGAGTGTTGGTGAAGGGGGGGGGGGGGGCAAATAGGGCACTGCCTGAACTATCTACAGAGGCAGAAGAACAAAAGAACCTTTAAGTATGATGTGCCAGATTCCGGGAGTCCCCCAGAGGGGCTGAGGGGTGACAGTGTCAGGCACGAGTGAGACACTCACCCCGCTACAGAGCGTCTCGTGCACCCTGTGCTCCCGCCACTGGGCGGCTGACAGCCTTCGGACAGTCGCCCTCCGGGCCCGAATCCTCCACCACACTTGAGTGCGGCGGGCGACACGGGCCCACCAACCAACCCAGGGGCTGCCTTGATCCCGCCACCGGGATCATAGACAGGCGGGATCTCCTCTGGCTCCTCCCAGGATCCCGGGCTAGTGGGAGGCGGTGGTGCAGATGCCTGCTCCGCCCCCGTCTCCTGGTCACTGGAAGGCCCCGGAAATAACTCTGGAAACAGATCCGGGATGGTGGCAGAGGTGTCCGAGGGCTAAATTGTCCCTTAATTGGAAAAAAAGAATTGGATATCCTAAATTTATATGAAAAAGATGGTTTAATTTGCCTGGGATACTTTTATTGAATGCTTGCAGCTGTGTCCAGGTGATTATTAATCAATTCCTAGCAACCTGAATCTTTATTATGATTGCTCAGAGGGTGGACACCTGGATACACTAACTGCATAAGGATCTGAATGAAAGTCCGGCACACTCTACCGTGATGTTTTCAAGTTCTTTCGCAGAAAATGGGCATCATTGGCTAGGGCAGCATCTATTGCCCATATCTGGTTGCCCTTGAGAAGGTGGGGTGGTGAGTCTCCTTCATGGTGACCCACTCTGGTAAAAGAGAATGTAGGACACCTGTGTGGGCATGCTGCCGAATCTTGGGGGTGAATGCGGAGGTCCTGACCTGACTTGGGACAAAGTGTCAAAATGAAGGACCGTCCTGAATGGTTGGTCACTCTGCCTATAGCGTTTTAAGAAGGCAGCCAATTTAGTGTATGTGCACCCACAGTGCAGGTTAGTATGAAGGTAAAGCAAGTAGTTAAGAAGATAAATGGAAGGTTGATGCTTATTGCAAGGGGAATGGAATGTACAGGTAGGGATGTTTTGCTACAGTTATACGGGTTGTTAGTGAGATCACATCTAGAACACTGTTGTTTTGGTCGTCTCCTTTAAGAAAGGATATAAATGCGTTGGGAGCAGTTCACTTGACGGATTCCTAGGATTGAGGGTGTAATCCGACAAAGCAAGGATTGGACAGATTGGGCCTGTGTCCATTCGGAGTTTAGAAGAATGCGAGGTGAACTTAGAGGGGCTTGACTGGGTGGATGCTGAAAGGAGGTTCCTCCTTGTGAAAGAGACCAGAACTAAGGGACATCGTTCTTAAAAATAAGGGGTGTCTCATTTAAGACTAAGATGAGAATTTGTCCTCTAGTCATGAGCCTCTGGAACTCTTCCCCGGTAGAGGCAGGGTCATTGAATATTTTTGTTGCAGAGCTAGATAGATTCTTGGCTAACATGGGAGTCAAAGGTTATCGGGGGTAGGTGGAATGTGGAGTTGAGGCCACAATCTGATCGGGCATGATCTTATTGAATGGTGGAACTGGCTTGAGGGGCTGAATGGCCTCCTCCTGCTCCTAATTTGAATGTTTGTGCTGTTAGGAAGGGAGTTCCAGGATTTTGACCCAGTGAAATTGAAGGAACAATAATCTGGTTCTGAGTCTGCATGGTGTGTGACTTGGAGAACTTGCAGGTGGCAGTGTTCCCATGTGTCTGCTGCCCTTGTCTTTCTAGGTGGTAGAGGTTGCGGGTTTGGAAGTTGCTGTCGAAGGAACCTTGGTGAGTTGTTCCATGGATCTTGTAGACCGTACACGCTGCTGCCAATGTGCATCGGTAGTGGAGGGATGAATGTTTAAGATGGGATACCAATGAAGCCGGCTGCTTTGTCCTGGATGGCGTTGAGTTTCTTGAATGTTGGAGCAAGCGGAGCGTATTCTATCACACTCTTGACTTGGCACCTGAGTTCAGTTCAATGTCACGGATGAGACATGAAAGAAAGAAAAAAAAATGTATATATTATACACATTCATCAGCTGAACTACTTTTATAAAGTCATTTTCTTTGTGCTTTACAATATGGACAATTGCTGAGCTGACGAGATGCCTCCAGCTGGTCATATGTTGGCGTTGAGCAGCTTCAAAGTTAACAAAGGCCAACTTCAAACGTCTGGAATATAACACTCCTGGCCTAGCATTAAACATTCCAATCCACCCAACACAATTGGCCCCACAGACATTGGGCTTGCTCCAGCCAACTTCGAACAAAGGCAAACCTTCGCTCTCATCTCCTCTTGTGGTGCTAATGGATAAAGCACTAACTGTTCCAATACAGCGGTGTGGGCAAGAGGGATTATTTAGTTAACCCGGAACCGGTGTCTCCAAGAACAAATGGGAATCCTGACTCCCAATTAAACACCAAGGTTCCAGCCGTCCTTTGTCGAACGTCGAGGAGGTATGTCGTATGACCTCCCCCAAGCTGCACTGTCATTTTGCCTGGTGGAACAGAACTCCGGGAGTTGTTGTTTGACCTCCAATGCGAACAGAACTCCAGGCAACCGCTTGTGATGTCTACCATCAGCAGCAAAGAGAACTCTGGCCCTCATCAAACCTGCCTACTGCTGGAATCTTGGAACTCGTGCCTCCTGACTAATTCACTTGTCGCGCTGCCTCCCGCCGTGGAAGTCTCACTCTGGAAGACGGATCCCTCTACAATCAGCCATCCTTCCCCTGGAAGGAACATTCCAGTTCACTTCTGATTCTGGACTCTGGAGGCATGTAAAACCCCAACTTGCATTTTATTGTGGTCGTGCCCTGAATCCTCTTTCTTTTTCCTTACTCCCCATTTACTGTGCGAGTGCTTAAAGGGGTGGATGTCGCAAAACCTCTTTCGCGTGTATGTGTATGAAAAAATAAACCAACCCTTTTTAGTTTATTTAACCTTGAGGTAACCCATGCAAGTTTTAATATAGGATAGGGACTTTCCAAATTTAAGGGTTGAGGAAATTACGCCACCATTTATTTACAAGGGGAAATCGGAATTTAAAAAACACCTTATTTTCTGTTGATGGATGGGTGGAGAGCAAGGAAATTAGGACAGTTTAAATTGATTTAATCCCCCACACCCCCCCCACTCAAATCCATGGCATCAAGAATGTTTTTGTTTTTAAATTTGGATTTTGCCCTCGAGTGGTGCAGAATGTTGGCATTTGTTCCATTTCAGACATCCAATCCTAACACCAGCTTGGGTTACAGCAATGGTTAGATGCAGAGTAAAGTGTGTGCACGACCTGATAATGTGCTTCAGGTACAGATCCAAAGTTGAAATTTTGTGTCAGCCATTTGTGCCACCTCCCGTGTTATTGGCCAATTGGCAGCTTTCTGTTGTTGGTGTAAAAATCTCAGCTGACACGGCAATCCTTTTATAGTGGATCCTTGTTATCAAATAGACTTTGATCCCATGTGTGCAGCTGGATTTAAACCCAGATCTTCGAGGTTAAAAGCCAGGGTCAAGCCACTGCAGCACTTGGTACAGTTTTCTTTATCAGCAGCTGATTGAACTCCTGCAATTTGCATCATATAGTGCAGTTCATCACGCACTTGAAATATTTCAAAGCACAGTTGATACTTATTTTGGCAAAAAGATGCCACGTTGATTGAAAGTTATGTGCATTCTGGTGGATGGTGTTACTTTGACAAACCGGTTCACTTGGCTTTTATTAAGGGGTGCATTTTTTTCCCTTAAATTTAGAGTACCCAATTAATTTTTTCCAATTTAAGGGGCAATTTAGCGTGGCCAATCCACCTAGCCTGCACATCTTTGGGTTGTGGGGGCGAAACCCACGCAAACACTGGGAGAATGTGCAAACGCCAGACGGGCAGTGACCCAGAGCCGGGATCGAACCTGGGACCTCGGTGCCGTGAGGCAGCAGGGCTAACCCACTGCGCCACCGTGCTGCCCTCATTAGTATAATTTATAGTCAACCTGTGGTTTGGGGTTTTTAATCTTTGATACTGCTGGTGGTCAGTTGGCCCTGTGCTCCTTACAATCCGAGTGTACCTTTTCCTATCCAATATCCTGTTGAGTGATGGGATGCGGTGCGGGTGCAATCTGGATCGTTACCAAGTGCGCCCTTTGTAACCAGCTCCTGATGTGTGCTCCGAGCTGCATCTGAATATTCCTTTCCACACAATCTTGTTGAATCAAGATGTTGAACCAATATGTGGTTTAAATTAATAAAAACAAAGTGCTGGAAATGTTCAGCAGTTTTGGTAGCAACTGTGGAGAGAAAAAGTTAAGTTTCAGGTCGATGACCGTCCATTAGAACTTGAGATGTGGTTTTGCTTCATTTAAAAAAAACCAAGTTCTCTCCCTGGATGCAGTTTATTTACTGTAACCTTAACGCAGTGAAGGTGTTCCCAAAGTGTTGGGTTGCAGTGAGCTCCAGGGTTTTGACACAGCGGTGATGCAGGAATGGTGATTATATTTTGAGTTCCAATATCCCTTTATTCTTTTATCCAATGAACTCTTAAATCTCTGCTTCAGTCAATATCTTTAGTATTTAACTCAACAGTCTCCCAAACCTCAAGGCTGAAATAAACTTTTACCTGCTCTAAAACTTTGTAAAGAAAGTCTGTTTCAAGCTACTCTGTCCCGTTCCTTCATTATCTTGAACACCCCGATCAAATTGGCCTTGAATTCCTTTGCTGTAATAAGCAGCTGCCATATGATTTTAAAACACTCCTTCGAGCCTGGTCATTGGGTTTGAAGTGCTGCAACTGAGCTGAGATTTCCTCCTGGCCAGCTATCAGTCACTGCTCCAGTGAACCTGATTTGCTCTCATTGGTCAGTCACTGTGCCAGGTTGACCCAACCCTTTGACCTGGGCAGAAGGAAAGGGCCTTGTAGTCTGCCTGGTGATGCAGCACACTACGAATTAAACCGAGCAGCTCCATGAGCAACAAGATGTTCTGCTGGTACCTGTGCAGAACAATGTGTACTAGCTCCGAGTAGGAAGTTTGGAACTGGAAATCGGGGCCATCTGGGTTTATTGACCAATTAACCTGTCCGTCCACGATCGAGTGGGCAAGGACAAACCTGCAACCTGTGTAACTCCTCCTCTGACCACAGCAACTAGACATAAGTGTCAAACTATTGAATGGCATTTGCCCCCATATCAAAGCAAATTTAATGTCCACCCACACGGGGTCCAGCTGAGTGGAATCCATATTATTCCTATTTTTAACCGAGGTGTGGGACCGACCGTCAACTCCCAACTGCCACTTCCATTAAATTCAGGTTAAAACGTGAGCCTTGCTGACTGTGAGACTCGGTTACAAGGTTCCTTTACAACAGATGCTCGATGCTCTGGTCTGAATTGGTCACCACCAATTTTAACTTTTTAAAAATAAATTTAGAGTACCCAATTCTTTTATTTTCCCAATTAAGGGGCAATTTAGCATGGCCAATCCACTTAGCCTGCACATCTTTGGGTTGTGGGGGTGAAACCCACGCAGACACGGGGGAATGTGCAAACTCCACGTGACCCGGGGCCGGAATCGAACCCGGTCCCGCAGCGCTGCGGGCAGCAGTGCTAACCACCGCCACCGTGCCGCCCAACCAATTTTAATTTAAATTTACTGTAGGACAAAATCCAATTAACCTGATGCACGTAAATGTTGTACACCTTTTGTTCGGTCTGATTTTAAAACTATTGAGTGGGAATGGATAGGTGTTAATATCATTAGCTTAAAGTCCTTAACATTTAAAGGGTAGTACTGGTTTACAGTTCTAACTCTGTTGTTTAAAAATAGGAATAATATGGATTCCGCTCAGCTGGGTCCTTTGTGGCTGGACCTTGGATGGGCATCGAATCTGCTTTGATATGAGGGCAAACGCCATTCAATAGTTTGATACTCATGACTAGTTGCTCTTGTCGATGCCAGGAGTATCTCCTTGGCTGAGCTGGCGGAACCATTGGGCCCTGTCCCCAACCTTTGGTGATTGGGGTTAGTTTGGAAGCATGGCTTTGGGTGATTTGGGTTAGTTTGGAAGTATGGAAAAAGTGGCAGCAGTTATAGGGCTTGGGGTAAACTGCACCACCTGCCACTAACAGCTGCTGAATTGTAGCAGTGATTTGGTGAGAGCCAGTGGGACATCTGTGTCCAGTAGAAATTGAAGTTCTTTGTGCTCTGATGACCCAGTTGCGAGCTTTAATTCTGACCAATTGGATTGTTCTTGTACTTGGTCATGAGTATTCATTATTATTGATAAGAATTCCCAACATGCTGTTCAGCACACCAACATGGGCTGCAGGGGATCAAGAAGGCGGCTCATCACCAACTTGAGGGCAGTTGGGGATGAGCAATGAATGTTGGCCAAGCAAGCGACATTGCCATTCCTTGAAAGAATTTTAAAAAAGATGTAGAGAACATGGGCTCTTGTGATGAAGTCATCATAGGATTCACTGTAGCAATTCATTTGAAGTTACTCGGACAGTGCAGGCACCACCACCACACCACAGACCTCCGTCACTGAGAAGGACAAGAGTAACAGTGTAATTAATAACTGATGTCATTGGCAGAGTTTATAATGGAACAGTCAATATGTAATTAATAGACATATTCTGGCCTTGCTATGAACACAATAGTGCTTTGGTAAGGGGAACAAGGAATGGCAAAATGTTCAAGCCTCTTTCCTTTCCAAAGGTCAGTGAGTATCAGGGGTGCTGACTTTCTGGGAGATTAGTGACTAGTTAAGGGTATGTAGTAGAAGGTAGTTAGATTAAGAGGTGATATTGTCAGAATCACTCTCTGGATCTGTTGTTTGAGATTTCTCCTCCTTGTGTAAATAAGTAGTCTCCCTGACCCAGGGTTGAAAAGGGGGATTTGTGAATGTTATTATGTAGCTAGCTCCGTGCTCCGTATCCACAAACACAAGACACTGTGTAAATTGGAATTAAAAATACCAGTTGCATCTATTCCCTGGTTAAGAAAGTAGGGCCAGACCTAGACTGACACTTGCCTGAATACTACAAGATCACAAGAATTAGAAGTCACAGGAAAGTGCTGAGAGTTGAGTCAAACCAGATAGCAGGATTTATTTGCATCCCCAGTTGTGATGATATGCAGCGGTCGTTAGGCCCTGGAGATGGTGCAACTGATCTTTGATGTTGATGATGAGCTTGAAGGATCCACCAGATAAGGCCAGATGTAGAGATATCTAAAGCCCTTGGCCAGATAACACAAGTTAATATGGAACAAAGCTTTGGATGTTCATGAGGAGCCATGTCAAAGAACGCTGGTGAAGGTTTCTGAAGAGTTCAGAAAATATTTCTTTGGTTGGAGCAGATGCATGGGGGGGGCTATCAGGAATGAAGGTTGAGGGCTTCATATTGGCCGCCTTTAAATCAACATCGAATCATGTATAGAAAATCTAAGCAGGAGGAGGCATTCGGCCCTTTGAGCCTGCGCCGCCATTCATTATGATCATCAAATTCAATACCCTGATCCTCCCTTCCCCTCCTGTCCTTTGATCCCTTTAGCCCCAAGAGCAATATCTGATTCTTTCTTGAAATTTCACAACACTTTGACCTCAACTACTTTTTGTGGTAATGAATTCTACAGATTCACCACTCTCTGCGTGAAGAAATTTCTCCTCCCCTCATTATGACCCCTAATTATGGACTCCCCCACCATTGGGAATGTTCTTTCTGAAGCTACCCTGTCTAATCTTGTTAGATTAAGTTTCTATGAGATCCCCTCTCACTCTTCTAAACTCCAATGAATATAATCCTAACCAATTTAGTCTCCTCATCCGACAGTCCTGCCATCCCAGGAATCAGCCCAGTAAACCTTTGCTGCAGTCTCTCCATAGCAAGAACATCCTTCCTCAGATAAGGACATCAAAACTGCACACAATACTCCAGGTGTGGCCTCACCAATGCCCTATACAATAGCAGTAAAACATCCCTAATCCTAAACTCAAATCCTTTCGTTATGAAGGTCAACATGGTGACTATGGGTGATTCCTGATTCTTTTTTGTCGTTTGTTTATGTTAACATGCGGGATAATGTTTGGGGTTTGGTGGGAGGATGGGATCGTTGTTATTGATATGGGGATTGACATTATATTCGTTACTGATTATTGTTTATTGATGGTGGGTGCACATTTGGGAGAAAATGTGAAAAAGGAGGAGAATAAAAATATTTAAAAGAAAATGAAGGTCAACATAGCATTTGCCACCTTTAGTGCCTGCTGTACCTGTGCGCTTACTTTCAGCGACTGATGCATGAGGACACCAGGATCACGCTGAATATCCACTTCTCTCAATTTACACCCATTCAAGTAATAATCTGTCTTCCTATTAATCTACCTTCCTATTTTTTGCTACCAAAGCAGATAACCTCACATTATACTGCATCGGGCATGCATATGCCCTCTCACTCAGCCTGTCCAAATCCCGCTGAAGCATCTCTGCATCCTCCTCACAGCTCACCATCACACCAAAGGAGATAATATATTTAGTTCCCTCATCCAAATCATTAATATATAAGTGAACAGTTGGGATCCTAGCACAGGCCCCTGCGGTACTCCACTAGTCACTGTCTGCCAATCGGAAAAAGACCCATTTATTCCAATGTTTTGCTTGGAATACTCCTTTTTAAAAATAAATTTAGAGTACCCAATTCATTTTTTTTTCTAATTAAGGGGCAATTTAGCGTGACCAATTCACCTCGTCTGCACGCCTTTGGGTTGTGGGGCAAAACCCACGCAAACACTGGGAGAATGTGCAAACTCCACACGGACAGTGACCCAGAGCCGGGATCGAACCTGGGACCTCGGCGCCGTGAGGCAGCAGGGCTAACCCACTGCGCCACCGTGCTGCCCCGTTCTCTTTCTACTCTTGCACCAAAAAGGAATAAACAATTTTTGGAGTTCACTATTCATTCCTTGAACGCCTGCCATTGCCTGTCCATTGTCCTTCCTTTCAGTAATGTTTCCCAGTCCATCATAGCCAACTCGTGCCTCATACCATTATAATTCCCTTTATTGGCACACTGAGATTGGCCTCGATAAATTACCCCTTAATTGGAAAAAATAATTACCTTTTTTGAGATTTAGGACCCTGGTGTCAGAATCAACTACCTCACTATCCACCTTGGTAAAGAATTCTATCGTATGGTCACTCATCCCCAAGGGTTCTCTCTCAACTAAATTGTCAACCAATTCTTTCTCATTGCACAGCACCCAGTCAAAGATGGCCTGTTTCCTTGTTGGTTTCTCAATGTACAGGTCCAGAAAACCATCTCGTATACATTCCAGAAATTCCTCCTCTATTGTATTGTGAATAACTTGATTCGCCCAATCTATATGCAGATTAAAGTCACCCATAATCACCAATGTTCCTTTACTAAATGCATCTCTGATTTCATGTCTAATGCTATTCTCAACATTACCACTGCAGTTTGGTGGTCTTTGTACCACCCCGTATGAATTTATTTTGCCCCATGGTATTTCTTACTCGACCCATATGATTCCACCACATCTGTGCTAATATTTTTCCTCCATATTGTATCAATATCTTATTTAATCAACAATGCAACACACACCACCTTTTCCGTCCGTCCTTTCTAAAAACTGAATAGCCCTCTATGTTTAGTTCCCATCCTTGGTCGCCTTGGAACTATGTCTCCGTAATCCCAACTAATCATACCCCTTTACATCGATCTGCGCAACCAATTTATCCTTTTATTTTGAATGGTGATAGCCCAAGGGGAATGATGGGAGGATTCAGGTAGAATAGCTGTTTGTCCTGATCTTGTGAACTTGGTGTGTGCTGGCAGCGATCAACACCCATTTCCCAGCTGAAGGCTATACCAGATCACTCGGCCTGAGTTGCTGTCAACGGTGGAGCCAATTCCATCGAAGGGCCTGAGCTTTGGCCCAACAGGAGGTTATAGGTTTCACTATTCATTTTGTGTTTGCATCCATGAAATTGCTGAAGTTTTTACAGGGCGAGGGAATTGCTGAGGGCTTTACAACGCGAGGCCCAACAAGATCTCAACCAAGACCTTGAGCTTTATCAGTTGAAATGAGCTGTGCCCATCTTGCAGTTGTTAAGATTGCTGTCTTTAATTTAAAAGCTTGGTTTCCTTGGCCCATCGTTGTAACTGGCTGAGTTCATTCTAAAGGCCTTTTTTTTCTTTCTTAAATGTTTTAGGTCCGTGTGCACTTGATGTTGGGTTTGCTGCACCTGGACCACAACACCTCTGAGCTGAAGCCAGGATGTTGGAGGTCTATACAACAAAGCTAATCCTCTCCCAGAGAAGTAACCGAGACATTAATTCCGGGTGCAAGTTGCTAACTATAATTGAATGAGCTGTGTGGTGTGATATGTAGCATATTGGGGATTAACATTTAATATCCTCTCTGGGACTTATTAACCTGTGTGTGTCCTTTTGGTCTCACCAGCAATACTTTTTTTCTATCCTGTGTCTATTCTCGACAATTTCCTATCTTCATTCTCCCTTTCCAATTCCACAATTAAATTGTTGACCTCCATTCAGAAATTGGTGAACATACGCAGCTGGTGACCACATCACACTCCAAAGAAAATTAGTAATTGAACCAAGAAATGTTTGTATTGAGCTGCGTTTGTACTGAGCTGCTTTAAGTTCCTATTTTGCTGGTCCTGCTCACATGCAGTAACATGTTTTCTGCATGTCAAAGATTTTATAGTGATCAGAATTTAATGGATTTCCCCTGTTTTCTGGGACACTTGGCTGGTGAGTCACTGCCTTTGGGCTTCAATGTAAAACTACTTTCAAAGCTGGAATTCATCCAAATCCCCACCAAGAGGCAAATTAAAACACTGGGTACATGTTCAATACATTCTTTATAAAAATCCACATGCACGCAATCAGACAGAGGCTATGTGTTGACTGTTGTGGATTGGGCAGAACCTTCAAATTAGAGCAGGCCATTCAGGGGTGACGTCAGGAAGCACTTCGCACAAAGGGAAGAGGAAATCTGGAACTCTCCCAAAGATTTTGGGTGACAATTTAAAATTTTCTGACTTGAGATTGATGGGTGTTCCTTAGGCAAGGGGGTTAAGGGATGGAACTTGGATAGGTGGACTGAATTGGGGTGACAAGTAGTCATGGCCTAATTGAATGACAGAACCGACCCTGAGGGTTCCTCTGTTCCGTTGGCCCTACATGCAAGTTTGAAAATGGGGATCTTTTGTCAACCTTCCCCATTGTCCACTCGGGAGATGTGGATTCCGATTCTGCAAAGATTCTACGTTTATCAGTTACCCTCTGCTACTGCATGAAGGTGTGTGGGCCTGGATGGTGAGAGAGTTATTCAAGTTGTTTGACGACAGTGGAAATGTGATACTCACCCAGTAGCTACACGTGCTGTTACTGTCAGAAGTGTGAAACATCATTAAGGCTAGTTTTCCTCCCCTGAATAATGTCCATGAGCTCTGCGCTGACCAAAAATCAAAGCTGCCACTTTCTGTCTATGTGCACACTAACCTTCACAACTGAGTTGACACAGTCCAAGCCCACATGTGGTTTTTAGAGGGTGGGCACTACCCTAATGGGAGTGCAGCTTGTACAGGAGACTGAAGGCTAAGAGTTTAATGAAAGGCTCTTCGTGGCTTTGATGTGATTCCAAGTTTAGCTGGAATGTGAAGTAGGACAGCTTCCCTTGTTCCAGTTCCCTCATTGCCAAAAGGAATAAAGCCTGGGAAGTCTGGCACAAACTCGGTTCCAAGCCTTTCTTTGTGTGACTATTACTAGCTCTGTATTCGTACACCTACAATCAACATTTGCTGGCTGATCCTGCGAGTGTCGGCAGGTCACGGGGAAATGAGAATCTGAATCTGCCTTTCTAATCCACCAACGGGTTTGAATCCAGTTTGGAGTGGGATCTGCTCAGTTAACCGTGGAATTAACTTGAATGTGGGGTGGGATAAGGATTGCACTAATTAATGCATGCAGGAGAGGTGAAAGAACAAACTTTTCTTTCCTCTCGTGTTTTCAAATGATTCAAAGGGCTTCACAACAACAGTCATTGATTTGTAGGCCAAGTATGCAAATTAACTGCTGAATAGGCAGCTTCCAATAATGGTGATGAGGTAACCGACCAGTTAATCTATTTTTGGTTGAAGGAAGAATATTGGCCAAGATGCCAGCAGATATCCCTACTTGACCCTCAAACAGTGCCACCTGAGCAGGCAGACAGATCCTCGATTTAATGACTCATTTGGACAGCGCAGCAGGGCCCCTCAGCACCCACTTGAAGAACCAACCTAGATTAAGTACTCCTCTCCTGACTTGGGCCTGAACAAGCTGAGGCAGCCTGCCACCTTGTGTGGAAATTATTTTTGCTTTTTCTCCTTGATGTCCTTGAAGTTGCAGTTTCGCAATGGGGGAGGGGTTAGGACTAGAGCAATTTGAAATGTCAGTACGTCTTTAAGCCTTTCGGTGTAATGAGACCATGGCTGAGAATCTATAGATCTATGGAGAGACTTGTGAATACAGAGGAAATGGTCCAGAAGAAGGGGGGGGGGGAAAAATCCCTGCATAATTTTGAGGGAGAGTTTGATAAATATTTGAAGGAGCAGCAGTGGGATTAGTCTGGGAGTCCCGCAATGGAACCAGTTGGACATTGTTTTGATATTGAAAGGATTCTTAAAAACAAACAGCAAGAAATCAGGAGTGAGGCAGCGAAGGGATGGGCGTTCTGCTGAAGACCATTAACCAGTGAGATGCTTTACTGGAGTCGGAGTGAGTTTGTCAACATCGCAGGGTTTTGTTTATTCAAAATGATAAAACCGCAGCAGGAGTGCAATGTTGAGAATGACCCGAGTGTCACGTTACAGATTGTCCTGTGAATCTGTAGTTCATGCGAAATCTTGAATTCAGTCCAGTTATGGGAATCTGAGCATCTGGAATCGTGACACAGACTCATGATGCTCATTAGCAAAAGGGAACAGCGAAGAAAGGATGGATTGTCACACTGTTGCTTTGGTTCCAGGGGCTGTGCCTGGGGAAAGGGAAATGTTCCAACTGAACCATGGCCTTTGGCCTTGAATGAAAGTATTTATAAACTGGGATGTCTTCTTTTGTTTTTAGGTCACATTATCAGTACTTTGATTGACCACATTTTTGGCCCTTGTTTAAAAAAAAAACATGGTTTAATCTGAAAAAGGTTTGGATAGAATTATAAAAGTAAATCTGAAACAACAAAATGTTTAGCAGAATTAGCAGCATCTGTGAAGGGAAAAACAAGAGTTGATGCTTTGGGTCTATATAGCTTCTGTCAGTTCATTCTGACAAGACATACAATTATATTGTATAATGGAATTATATAATCTCATTTGAGCAAACCACTCTAACTCCACTCGCTACCTCACACCGCCTACCCTTCAATATCTCGCCCTATATTCACTCTCCCAACCCTCAATACCCCACCGTCTAATTCCTGCTCTCCACCTCACTCAACCCTACTCTTCACTATCTCGCCCAATCTAATCCCACTCTTCAATATCACACCCATTGTAGTCTCTCTGCCCCTCGCTCCCTACACCCTTTGATAGTTTAATCCCTCTCCCCCTCAGTCTCCCTAGCCTTTAATATTTTTATTTATCCCATCAAAGCCACTAGTACACTGTTAAAAGAATTGCTAAACTGTGTGCCAAAGAAGCAAATCCCCGTGTTTCCCAACCGGAAACCATGGATGAACAGGGATATCCACTGCTTGCTGAAGTCTAGGTCTGAGGCGTTCAAGTCAGGTGACCCTGACCTCTACAAGAAAGCTAGATATGATTAAAGAAATCCATCAAAGATGCCAAAAGACAGTACCAGACTGAGCTTGAGTCCCAGGCTAGCCACACTGATCCCTGCCGTCTATGGCAAGGTCTGCAAGACATAACGGGCTACAAGATGAAGGCATGTAAAATCGTCTGCTCCAACGCACCCCTCCCTGATGAGTTCAACGCATTCTATGCCTGCTTTGAGCAAGAGGTCAGCGAGAGCGAGCCCTCCACCCCAGAAGCCACGGATGAACCTGTATCTGAGATCACCACTGCAGACGTCATAGCAGCCTTCTAGAAGGTCAATCCACAGAAAGCCACTGGCCCGGATGGTGTACCCGGATGAACACTCGGGTCTTACGCGGATCAGCTGGCGGGGACATTTGCAGACTTCTTCAACCTTTCTTTACAACAATCTGAGGTCCCTATCTGCTTCCAGAAGACGACCATCATCCCTGTACCAAAAAAAGTCAAGCAGCGTGCCTTAATGACTATCGTCCAGTGGCTCTGACATCCATCATCATCATCATCATGAAGTGCTTCGAAAGGTTAGTCATGGCACGAATCAACTCCAACCTCCCGGATTGCCTTGATCCACTACAGTTTGCCTACCGCTGCAACAGGTCCACAGCAGACGCCATCTCCATGGCCCTGCACTCTACCCTGGAACACCTATATAACAAAGACACCTATGTCAGACTCTTATTCATCGACTACAGCTCAGCCTTCAACACCATCATTCCTACGAAACTCAGCTCCAAACTCCGTGGCCTTGGCCTCGGCTTCTCCCTCTGCGACTGGATCCTGAACTTTCTAACCCACAGGCAACAATCAGTGAAGATAGGCAACAACATCTCCTCCACGATCATCCTCAACACCGGTGCCCCACAAGGTTGTGTCCTCAGCCCTCTACTATACTCCTTATACACCTATAACTGTGTGGCCAAATTCCCCTCAACTCGATTTTCAAATTTGCTGATGACACCACCGTAGTGGG
This sequence comes from Scyliorhinus torazame, assembly GCF_047496885.1. Lineage (NCBI taxonomy): Eukaryota > Metazoa > Chordata > Chondrichthyes > Carcharhiniformes > Scyliorhinidae > Scyliorhinus > Scyliorhinus torazame. The sequence continues at coordinate 118,395,637 of NC_092724.1, read as the reverse complement.
TCGGATTTCAAACAATGACGAGACAGAGTACAGGAATGAGATAGAGAATCTGGTGAACTGGTGCGACGACAATAATCTATCCCTCAATGTCAACAAAACTAAGGAGATTGTCATCGACTTCAGGAAGCGTAGTGGAGAACATGCCCCTGTCTACATCAATGGGAACGAAGTAGAAAGGGTCGAGAGCTTCAGGTTTTTAGGTGTACAGATCACCAACAACCTGTCCTGGTCCCCCGATGCCGACACTATAGTTAAGAAAGCCCACCAGCAACTCCACTTTCTCAGCAGACTAAGGAAATTTGGCATGTCAGCTACGACCCTCACCAACTTCTACAGATGCACCATAGAAAGCATTCTTTCTGGTTGTATCACAGCTTGGTATGGAGCCTGCTCTGCCCAAGACCGCAGGAGACTACACAAGGTTGTGAATGTAGCCCAGTCCATCACGCAAACCAGCCTCCCATCCATTGACTCTGTCTATAATTCCCACTGCCTCAGGAAGGCAGCCAGCATAATTAAGGACCCCACACACCCCGGACATGCTCTCTTCCACCTTCTTCCGTCAGGAAAAAGATACCAAAGTTTGAGGTCAGGTATTAACCGACTCGAGAACAGCTGCTTCCCTACTACCATTAGACTTTTGAATGGACCTACCTCGTATTAAGTTGATCTTTTCTCTACACCTTGCTATAACTCTAACATTATATTCTGCAGTCTCTCCTTCCCTCCCTATGTATAGAATGCATTGTTTGTACAGCATGCAAGAAACAATACTTTTCACTGTATACTAATACATGTGACAATAATAAATCAAATCTTGGATGGAACTTATGTTTTCTCACATTCTGCCCATGCCTTGTGGATATAGTATTTCTCCAATCTCCTTTACTTCCTTTTATGAATGTAATGTATGATTACTATACCAAAGATTTAACCTAGTATCAATCATCTCTCCCTGACTATCATAAAGAGCTCTATCAGGGTACCCCTCTTGACTCTCAGAGCCTGTTAGCGCTGGGAAAATAAATACTTTCTATTTTTGATAGTCTCCATTGTGTCAAATGGGCCCAGGTTTGTTTGAGCGTGATTTGATGCAGAACAAAGTAACTCCTGCTTGACTCCAACAATGGCATATTCCCACTGGGATTCTTTAGAATTCCCCATTGTCAGATTGAAAGCCTCAATACTCCTGAAAACTTGCTGGATGAAGCTCTGATATTTTTTGTTAGCATTTGCCACAATAATGCAACTTGCTGCAGAGTTATGAACAAAGAACAAAGAAATGTACAGCACAGGAACAGGCCCTTCGGCCCTCCAAGCCCGTGCCGACCATACTGCCCGACTCAACTACAATCTTCTACACTTCCTGGGTCCGTATCCTTCTATTCCCATCCTATTCATATATTTGTCAAGATGCCCCTTAAATGTCCCTATCGTCCCTGCTTCCACTACCTCCTCCGGTAGTGAGTTCCAGGCACCCACTACCCTCTGCGTAAAAAACTTGCCTCGTACATCTACTCTAAACTTTGCCCCTCTCACCTTAAACCTATGCCCCCAGTATTTGAAATGCTGACCAGAGTACATATCCCTCACCCTTCGATGGTGAAAATGACTTAACATGTTTCATCTCATTTATTAATCTTTTATTCATCTTGTCTAGTTTAATTAGTTAAACAATTAAAATGCAAAATGTATACCCATTCCATTTTTGATGTATCAATGCAGACAATTAATGAAGGCAGTATGGTTGATGTGTATATGGACTTTTGAAAAGCATTTATGAAGCATTAGATAATCTTGTTAGCAAATAAAGTTTATGGGATTAAAGGGACAGTGGTTATGTGAAAGCAGGGAGTGATGGTGAGTGAGTTTTTTGTACTGGAGGGCAGGATACAGTGATGTTCTCCAGGGATTGGTATTAGAACCAGCAGATTAATGACCTGCACTTTGGTATAAAGGGCATAATTTCAAAATGTGTAGATGGTACAACACTTGGCAATGTTAGTAAGCAGCAGGGTACTAACAGACTTCACCAATACATAGACAAACTGGTGAAATGTGCAGACATGTGGCTGATGAAATTTAGCAGCGGGAAGTGATACCTTTTTTGGTAAGCAAATTGGTGTAATGCAATAAAATAAAAGGTAGAATTTTAAAGGGGCTACAGGCTCAGGCGCAGGGTGTCTGAAGATAACAAAAGTTGATTTTATTCACTCTGGGATGCAGGTGTCATCGCTGGCTAGGCCAACATTTATTACCCATCCCTAAGTGCTGCTATCTTGAGACGCTGCAGTCCCTGTGGTGTAGGTACACCCACAGTGCAGTTAGAGGGGGTGTTCCAGGATTTTGACCCAGCGACAGTGAAGGAGCACCGATATATTTCAAAGTCAGGATGGTGAGTGGGTTGGAGTGGATTGTGCAGAGAATGCAGAGGGGGAAAAGCTTTTCCTTATGAATAGAGTACAAAAGAGAGGAAGTTATGCTAACTCTTTATAAAGTACTGGTTAGGCCTCAGCTCATGCTTTTTGTGTTTAATTTTGGAAAACCTACATCAGGAAGGATGTCTAGAGTATAGAGATGGTGCAGTGGAGATTTACCAGGAGTGAAGGACCTCCATTATCTGGAGATGCAGGGATTGTTCCCCACAGTACAGAGAGCTAAAGGGACATTTTAATTTGGGTGTTCAAAATTATTCAGGATTTTGAGTAAATAAGGAGAAACGTTTTCCAGTGACAGGAGAATTTGAACAGGAGGAGACAAATTTGGGTAATTAGTAATAATGGGGAGAAGAAGTTTTTAACACTGAGTTGTTGAGGTCTGGAAGGTGCTGCATGAAATGTCAGTGGAAGCAGACTTTCAAAAGGGAATTGGAAACATACTTGAAAACCAAGAAATTGCAGGGGCTAAAGATAACTGGATAGCTCTTTTCAAAGTGCCAACTGAGGTGCGATGGGTCGAATGCGTGTCTGACATGTGATTCTATGGATTGTTTCTAATTTGCATCTCATTCACACTCACTATTCTCAGTGACAGCTGGTGTTTTCTGAATCGGCCAGCATGCGCACTGACCCACAGGTTCACACTGCTGCAGACAGCACCAACAAACCTGACCACCCCGTGTCTCATCTTGTAATTTGTTATTGTATCTAATTAGCATTGTTGGCATTCCTTAGATTGTCTATTAACTTTCCATTGATCATGAACCCAATTTCTGGGCACATGGTTAGGTGATTAGTAAGGCATTAAAATTTGATTAGATTGGCAGATCCTGACTGTCGCCACCCAGTGATCCCTGCAACCACTGTGCCACCTACAATGGTGGAATAGTGTGCCTGCATTTGGGGAGGTTGGAATGGTATGGGGGTGGGAGGCAGTCGTAAGAGTGTGGATACAGGAGATGAGCCCCTGCCCAGTGTTTCTACAGCACCTGGTTCCTGCCAATTGCTATTGCCACATGGTAACTGCCACCAAATTCCCTCCATGCCAAGTGATGTGAAAGATCTTGTGGCTTTTGGAAGTTCTACCTTGTGTTCTGGGCTAATCTATATCTCACACCCAGCATCACTAAAACAGATTACCTGGCCATTATTATATTGTGGTTTGTGGGACTTTGCTGTGTGCAAATCGATTGCTATGCCATGGCAGTGGCTACATCTCAGAAGTGCTTGATTGGCTGTGATAGTGCATTGGAGTATCTGTCCGTCGTGTAAAGTGCTATTTAAATGCAAGTTTCTTCCTTCCGTGTAAACCTGAAGGAAGCCCAGTGCACATGATCCAGCCAAGGTCAATTACCTTTTGAGCTGAAAGGACCAAAGCAGATGGGAAGGCGAAACAGGTGCTTAGCCATGCTGCTTCTAGTTTGGGACTAATAATCAAATCCAAGGCCACAATTGTCAACAAAAGGGACTGGGACATGCTGTAAGGATTCAAACCAGCACAACTCTGCTCCGCCTTGACTTTGAATCGAGTAAATTTCTTCCTGGAATCTTGTGAATCCCCAATTATAATTGCTGCACCGTTGGTGGCTGTGCCTTCAGTTTCTGCAGCCACAAGCTCTGCCATTTCTTCCCTATCCTCCTCCGCCCTTCACTTTCCTCTTTTAAGACGCTCCTCAAAACCTGCCTTTTTCAGGGCGGCATGGCGGCGCAGTGGTTAGCACTGCTGCCTCACTGCTCCAAGGACCCGGGCTCGATCCAGGCCCCGGGTCACTGTCCATGTGGAGTTTTCACATTCTCCTCCTGTCTGCGTGAGTGTCACCCCCATAACCGAAAGATGTGCACGGTAGGTGGATTGGCCACGCTAGATTTTCCCCTTAATTGGCAAATTTTAAAAACCTGCCTCTTTCACCAAGCTTTTGGTCATCTGACCTAATATCTCCTTGTGTCTTGTTGTCATGCCTGTTCTATAATATTCCTGTGGAGCACCTTGGGACATTTCATTACCTGAAAAAAGTGCTTTAGAAATTAGTTGTTGTTGCAGTATTAGCTGCAGTGTTGATAACATGATCAGTAACTGGTCTACGTTACAAACAGGCCAGATATTGCAACGTTGCGATCACCAGTGACCGGGGATCAGTGTGCATATGAACTGAGCTCCATTTATCCTCCCGATTCGATAAAGTCCAGGCAAACAATGACAAGAAAAGGCACTGCGGAGAGCTCAGTCCAGCCAAGAGCAACACCCTGTTTCCACCACTCTATGCCAATACATTTCCTGCTTCATTGTATGGCTGTGTGTGAGCAGATTCCTCACACAGCTTCTCTTGGACAAATAGCTGTATCTTCCTGTGTGAATTACAGAAATCCCTAACCTGTGAATTTTCCTCCTTCGCCCAGTCATGCCACTTACTGGGGACTCCAATATTAACCTTGAAATAAAACAGAATGCTGCTTGTGCCAGTCCAGCCAAAACGGAGTCCCTGTTTGCTCTTGTGTAGCGTTTCAGCATAGAATATTTTACATCTCTGTGCTGAGCAAGAAATTTGCCGTTCCATTAGAATTTGCCAGTGCTTCTGATGTCTGCAGGATGAACTTCTTGGACAGCGCTATAATCAAACCCAGCAAGAAGAATCATTGGGTCATTAAAAAAACATATTTTTTCCCTATTCTTTGGAACAGAAATATTCATTGAAAATGGGTGTGCAGGGGGAGGGGTGACTGCAGGTGGTGTCTAATTGGACAGGGTGCCTGGAGACAGGAGATCACTCAATGAAGCCTCGAGAAACATGTCAACCAAGAGGTGGCAACCTGAAGTCCCAGGTCAGGTGTTTGACGTGGGCTAGACCAGGGTTCTGTAACCTCAAAAACAGGAGGATAACTAGGAGTCACAATGCTGTTAGTCAAATACTAATAATAATGAAAAACTAGATGAGTGACACATTTCTGGTTTGCATGCGACACCTTTGCACTGGTGCTCATAAACATGCGTGAAATAATTGAATCAAAGCAGGAAACCATTCAGCCCATTTTCTCTCTTCCAGTTCTCTGCAACAGTGCCGTTCATCGGCCCTTTCTTTATAGCCCTGAAAATCTTTTCGCTTCAGATAATCCAATTCTCTTTTGAAAGCCTCTAATCAATCTGCCTCCACACTCTTAGGAGGAATCTGAAGCGCGCGCTGCACAAAGAAGCTTTTCCTTGTGTTGCCATTGCCTCCTTTTTTGTCATTTACCGTAAACTTGTGCCCACTTGTTCTCTATCCTTCTGCGAATGGGACAATTTCTCCCCATCTACTCTGTCCAGACTCTACATCAGTCTGAATACCTCTGTCAAATCTAGCCTTGGCCTTCTCTTCCCCAGGGAGAACAGCCCCAGGTTCTCCAATCTATCCAGTAATCAAATCCAATTTTTAATGGATAAGATCAATAACATTTGAAAGGATTCTTTTCACAGAAAATTGATACTTTCTCTCAGATATATTTAAAAAAATTTAGTGTACCCAATTTTTTCCCCCAATTAAGGGACTATTTAGCTTGGCCAATCCAACTATCCTGCACATCTTTGGGTTGTGGGGGTGAGACCCATGCAGACATGGGGCGAATGTGCAAACTCCACACGGACAGTGACCTGGGGCCGGGATCGAACCTGGGTCCTCACTGCTATGAAGCAGCAGTGCTAACCACTGCACCGCCATGCCGCCCCTCTTTCTCAGACATAATAGTGATTTAAAACTTTGAAAGAATGAACATGCCGTTTAATTAGCATCAGTGTCTGCAATTTGCTAGTGGGAAATATGTAAGCCATTAACGCAATAGCATGTGGTGTCGTTTTGTTTGGCAATGTTACATAACTTGTTATGACTTTTGATTTGAACAAGGTTTTGAGAGAAGTTTGTATTTTTGTGATTTTTTTTATTTTTTTTATTTATTTATTTATTTTTTTTTTTTTTTATGCACTTTAGGGTACCCAATTGATTTTTTTCCAATTGAGGGGCAATTTAGCGTGGCCAATCCACCTAGCCTGCATATCTTTGGGTTGTGGGGGTGAACCCCACACAAACACGGGGAGAATGTGCAAACTCCACACAGGCAGTGACCCAGAGCCGGGATCGAACCTGGGACCTCGGCGCCGTGAGGCTGCAGGGCTAACCCACTGCACCCACGTACCGCCCCGTATTTTTGTGATTAAACTTTTTACAAGTTCTAGCTGTTTGTAGGAATATTAATCGGCAAGAAGACTTTTAGATGCATGGTAGTCTTTTTAAATTAGAAACTCATTTAGGTAACTTTGTGTTTTCAAACAAATGGTAATGAGGGGGAAAAATGGGTTTGATTGACCTAGGTTAGAAGCTGCACAAGTCCTTAATGAACTAATGTGCTTCCAGAGCCGCAGTTTGCTGATCCCTTGGCTAAACTCTGGCTCAACAGTCATTTTCCACATTGTGCCCATCCTTATAAAGTCAATTCCTAGTTTGTCTCGAGGTATAGATAGTTTTGGTTGTGGGTGTTCCACCACTGGGTAGCTAACGGTGATAACATGACTGGATTGGGACCTGGGCCATCGCTGTGCAAGGTTAATCACCATTAGCTGTGACCTGGAATGCACTAGCTGAAAGAGTGTTGGAGCAGATTCAGTAGCAACTTCCACCAGGGAACTGGAGCTACACTGGAAAAGCAGAAATTAGCTGGGGCCTGGGAAAGAGAAGGACAGTGGAATTTATTGGCTAGCTCTTCGAAAGAGCCCAGTACAGACACAATGAACTGAATGGCCACCTCTTGGGCTGCAAGATTCTGTGATGTTGTGAACTGGGTCAGTTTCCCTGGTGTGGTTGAGCAGGGCTTCCTATAGTAAATAATCTCAGACTCTACTTCGAACTTGGCTCCTTTAGCAGACTGGTGGTTACTTGGTACCGACACAGGCACAAGTTTTTGAAATGTGCAGTTTGTGCCAGAATGTCACAGTGGCCGTTGTACCTCAGGAGATGCTAAGCCTGACTGCCCTTTGGAATGTTTTGTCCTAATCCTTGTTAAACTAAAGCCAAGATTCTTCCTTTGTAAAGCGCCAGGTGTGTGCTTTAGTTTAACTTCATTGGACAACAGCAAAGGCCAACAACCTGGATTGTGCTGCCCTAGTGCCCACACTTGACATTTGTTGGTGGGCATATCTCTGAGGAAACATCACCATCTCTTTCCTGCTGAGATACCCTTGAACTGGCCCCATGTTAACATGCTGAGAATTCTTGGATCTTTGGTTAACGTTCCAGCCTGTGTCAACAGCACTGAAAGAGAAAAACATACTCACTTCCTTGTGCCTGCTCCAAAGAGATCTGACTCTCATCCTCTCTGGGGATCAGTGTTATCTTGTACAATTCTTGACCGTTCTGATTTATGTCAGAAACTGAGCATTGAATTCAGTCACTCCCCAAGTGGTTGATGTGACTGTTGATCTTCTGTGTTCTCCTGTATTTTTATCTTTCAAACCAGCAAGGCTGAAATCAACCTCATTTCAAATTCAGCCTGATACCAATCATGGGTTTTGTGTATGTGTCAGAGATTTTGTGCTGGTGAATGAGTGTGGGATATATTTGACCTTGGTGACTGGATCTTAATACAAAAAACAGCTTTAATGAGCTGTGTGGTTGGACAGTTGTTAGATCCCTGTGGGGAAATAAAAATTAACTTAATGATCCCCAAATGAAGAAGGTACCAACAAAATTCCACATTTTGTAGTTTTTAAGCTTTAAAGTGAATCCGAACTGCCGCAAGTTAAACAAGAATGTATTACACAACCACAAACACCCACATCATTCCAAATTGACATGTGGCATTACTGAGTTACAGTTCCATAACTTAACTCGTGCAGGGTGGATCAGGAATCCTATTTGACAACCACTTTCAACTTTCTGTTTCACAGGTGCGATATTTGTAAATGTACATGAAGTCATAGAATCATGGAAGAGGCCATTTGGCCTGTTATGCCTGCTCAAGTTCTCTCCCTCGAGTCACAACTGTCCTGATGCCTTCCAGAGTTCCTTTTCAACTGACCAACCAATAACATCCAGGTCTCCAGTTTCCCACTTCTGGGAAAATGCCCAGTTTTTCAGTGTCTCCGAGCTACTCTCGTCGCTTTCCACATTTTAGATATTTTTATCCAGGAAAAAAATGGCCTCTTTCCTCACAAATCTGTATTCCTCTTTCTGCCTGTGTCTGTTTTCTCATTTCTACATCTGTGTGCTGATCGCATTCACTGGCCCGCTCCTCTGCTTGCAGCTTTCCTTTGCGTCTGACAGCCACACCGCTCCATTCTCATGGACCAGCATTTCTTCTTATCCAAGAAAACTGCAATTGATCCCTTTACAATTGATGCAAACGCTTCATTTTCAAACATTCTTAAAAACAGTTACAAGTTTTGCAGACATCTTTAAATTACAAGTTTTCTAGCGCCGAGGACCCGGGTTCAATCCCGTCCCCGGGTCACTGTCCGTGTGAAGTTTGCACATTCTCCTTGTGTCTGTGTGGGTCTCACCCCCACAACCCAAAGATGTGCAGGGTAGGTGGACTGGCCACGATCAATTACCCTTTAATTGGGTAAAAATAGAATTGGGCACTTTACATTTTTTTAAAATTATAAATTTACAATTTTCTTTTACTGCGTCCGGGTCAAAGGTTGCCTCATAATTATTGGATGGTCACTGAGCTGTAATCCAACTCTTGGAGCAAAGGCTGCCATTCCCTGTACACGGGCTGTAATGAGATTTGCTCTTGTGATTTCAGGAAATTTCTGATGCCCCGAAGGAGCTGCGTCCTCGTCTCTGTCGTATACAGAAAGGCTCCAATGGTTATGGCTTCAACCTGCACAGTGAGAAGTCCAAGGTTGGCCAGTATATCCGGGCCGTGGACCCTGATTCTCCCGCAGAACATTCTGGACTGCTGCCTCAAGACCGCATCATTGAGGTACCTCACTCACTTCAGTTCAGCTAGTTTGAATCTCTGGATCATTTTGGCTCAAGTAATTTTGGTGCATTGAAGTAACAGCCCCCTGTAATCTCTGATACTGCAGTGTCTTCTCCCCTTATCCGTCTGTGTGTGTGTGTCCATCTGTATGTCTCTTTCCCGGGGTGGGATGCTGGGCGGGGGTAGACAGTGGAATATTTTGCCTTCCTTTTTCAGTAGAAGTCAGTAAATAGTGATCAGTAGTACGATTCTTCCAGCAGAGAGGGGCATTTCCAATGAGAGCTCCAATTAGTTCCACTCCTCATTCCACGGCCTTCTCCTTCAAACTCTGGCTGAATGTTACCCGATAACCGTCCGACTAGGTCAGGGCCTGACTCTGGGTATTCAACGGCCCCTGACAGCAATATGCAGAGTGATATTTTGGATTGTGGCAGGGTGGTTAGTGTGATCGTGCATTGGGCTCTTATCCTGAGTTTGCAGTCCGGTGATGTTCTGCAGTCGGTGCAGCTAGATGCTGTTCTTCACTCCACAGCTGCCTTGAAACTGAAAACATAAGAACCTTGAGCCTGGTGTTCCTTTACTTATATTGTATCCCATTGGCTAGGAGTCTGCCACACCTCGCATCCCATTGGTCACCAGCAATGCCAGACAAATGTCGGACGTGAGATTGGAAATATGGACCGGAGAAAGTATCTGAAATTTGCTCTGCTGGTCTCCCTCCCACTTTCCTCAAATTATCTATCAATCAACCAATCAATCACATTGGAATATCCTCTCTCTCTCCTTTCCTTCCCATCCATCAATTATCAAATAATGGAAGTGTCGAAAGGATATCCACAGGCTCCTGACAGTGTATTCCACGTTATTGGTCTCCTTCCATTAATCAGTGACTGCTTCAGATGCCTTGGTCAATATTCCTCCCTCAGCCCAGATAACCATATTCTTGTGCCTGGAGTGCATTACTGAACTCTTATCATGTTCTGTAAATCTACCCATTCAGTGCAGGCTTAAAGCTTCTTTAGTGCAAGGTTTGCAGAACCTTCTAGATCTGAGTGATCGGGAATATTAGAAATGATCACACTTCCTGTATAAATTGGAGCTGGAAGCAACCAGGTCAGCATCAGTCTCTTCCTGATAACCTGACATGTGCCTTTTATTCCAACTCTCAAATTTCCCATCCGGTGCCAAGAGATTTATTTCAGTTTTGCCTGATTCTATTTTACTCTAATCTTTTGTGTGAAATCTTCTGAAATGCCTTTTGAAAATGGGTTGTGCAAAGAGGACTCTCCGGTTGGTAAAACGTAGCTTACACAAAATCATATGGATGATCCCCAATCAACATACACTTTTCTCACTGCTCAGGGGGAGGTGGTGAAGTAGGGGTCTTGTCACTGGGCTAGCAGGATGCCTTGTGGCACAGTCCCCACTACTGGATCAGGATCTCTGGAATGCTGCGACTTATTGGCCGTGGAAGGAGCATTCATAACATGGTTCAACAGGCTAACGTGGTTCAGTTAAGGGGTCCTTCTACCACTTTTTTTTCTCTCTTTTGCCCCCCCCCCCCCCCAAAAAGGAAACCGTGTGGGTTTGAAGATATGCTGAAACAAAAACTGGGCTAATAATCCTTTTTCACTGTCCAGGGCACCCGGCTTTGAATCCCACCATATCAGATGGTGAAAATCAAATTAAGTAAAAAGTCTGGAACTAAAAAAAGCCTAATAGTGACCATGAAATTATTGTCGATTATCATTTATAAAAAAAAAAAACCCATCTGGTTCACTAATGTACTTCCCTAAAGGGGAAGGAAGTCATCTGACTCCAGACCCACAGTTTTGTAGTTGACTCTTAAATACCCTCTGAATTGACCTAGCAAGTCCGTTGTATTAAGCCAAAAAAGGAAACCAGATGGGCCACCCTACATTGAACTAGTTACCGGAAGTGTCGAGGGCAAACGCAGCCCTGGAAACCCCCCCGCCCCACTTATGAATCTTTAGTACTCCATGTTGAACACCACTTGCAGGAAGCACTGAGAATGCAAAATGTACTCTGGGTGGTGACTTCAATGTCCATCAGCAAGAGTGACTCGGTAGCATTGCCATAGACTGAGCAGGCCAAGTACTAAAGGACATAGACTGGTTGCCGCAAGTGATAAGGGAACCAACAAGAGGGAAAAACATACTTGACGTTATCCTCACTGATTTGCCTGCCCTGGATGCATCTGTCCATGACCATATTGGTAGGAATAACCACCACACAGTTCTTGTGGAGACGAAGCCCCGCCTTCACATTGAGAATACCCTTCATTGTGCTGTGTGGCATTAGCACCGTGCAAAATGGGATACATTTCGAACAGATCTAGCAACTCAACACTAGGCATCCATGAGGCGCTGTGGGCCATCAACAGCAGCCGAGTTGTACTCTACCTCAAACTGTAACGTCCTGCCCGAGCATATCCCCATTTCGATCATTACCACCACCCAAAATTTAATACAGTAGAGAATGCCAGGAGCAACAGTCATACCTAAAAATGGTGTCAACCTTGTAAAGCTACAATACAGGACTAAAAGTAAAGTTGCCATAGGCTGCTTTCCCCTTTTGAGAGAGCTGACAAACGGTGATTTAACATGAGGATCACCACACCTCGGGCGAGGGGCAAGGTTGAGAAGGCGGCACGGTGGCAAATGGTTAGTACTGCTGCTCACAGTGCCAGGGACCCGCGTTCAATTCTGACCTTGGGTGACTGTGAAGTTTGCACGTTCTCCCCGTGTCTGCTTGGGTTTCCTCCGTATGCTCTGGTTTCCTCCCACAGTTCAAAGATGTGCCGGTTAGGTGGATTGGCCATGCAGAATTGTTCTTTAGGGAGGGGTTGCGACTTGAATACTGAAGCTATCCATGTCCAAATGCAGCAAGACCAGGACAATATCCAGGATTAGGCTGATAAATGGCAAACAATATTCATGCCACACAAGTGTCCGGCAATGACCATCTCCAAGAAGAAAAACATTTAACCATCGCCCCATGACATTCAATGGCATTACCATTGATACCCCTTTATCAACAATCTAGGTGTTATCATTGACCAGAAGCTGGACCAAACCTGCCATATTATTACTGTGGCTACAAGAGCAGGTCAAAGGCTGGGAATCCTGTGGCAAGTAACTCACCTCCTGAATTCACAAAGCTTGTTCACCATCTACAAAGCACCAGTCAGGAGTGATATGGAATACTCTTCCCCTTGCTTGAATGAGTTTGTGGTGATGTGCATCACTGTATACACAAAGGGTTAATGTAAATACACTACAACTAAGTAAACACTAGAGGGAGCACTGGAGATGTCATGACATGCAGACATACAGCTAATGAGCACATAGAATAGGCCACAACCAATGAGCAGTCAAGACACCCAGTGGTGGCATTACCACAAGAGGGCATTACACAACCCATATAAAAGGACAGGGCATACATGCTCTGGCTCTTTCCACAGGCGACACTTGGAGAGAAGGATAGGGGCAGATCAGAAGCATCAACCCATCACGTGGCTGAGAGCAGACTGGTTAGTTAGACTGAGTTATTATAGCAAGATTAGCAGGAGAGTCAAACTCAGAGAACTGTGCTAATGGTTCAATAAATCACATTGAGCTTACTTCAAAGTCTGGAGTATCTTTTGGTCAAAGCTGCATCGAGTTGCAGTCTGTGTTTTCCCAGAGTACATAACACATCATGGTACCAGTCGTGACTGTTGAATCTATATAGTTCAACTCAGCAAGATCCGTGACTACCAGCAACAGCACCCAGGCAAAATGACCGAGATTCAGGTTCCTCAGCAGCTCGGGTACCATGGCAATCTCGGTGCCAACTGCCGTGCATTAAAGCCGGGATTTGAGATTTACATGGTCGCATACGACCTAGATGGCATGGCCGATGCTGAGAAGATAGATCTTCTATTCACCGTTGTGGGTGAAAGTGCAACAGAAATCTTCAACTCCTTCAAGTACTCCAAAGGGCAGGACAAGAGAGACTTCCAGACAGTCCTGGACAAGTTTGAAAACTACTGCGAGGTAAACACAAAAGAAATTGGTAAAACTGGAGCCCATACTCACCACGAGGCAAAGGTAGGCTTGCAGCAGAGGCAAACGGCAGTTTTGATTGGCAGCCATCTTGCGCAAGGAGCCGCACATGCGCAGTTCCCAAGAAGACGCAAACCGGCAACAGTGTTTTGCGCATGCGTGAGAAGCCGCAGTTGCGCAAAGAGCGCACAGTAAAGGAAAAGCGATTTGCGCATGCGCAATCCATTCCTACGATCTACGTCACAAGCATCATGACGTCAAGAGGCCCTGGACACATCCACTTAAAGGGGAAATGTCCGAAAATAGTGGGGGAAAAATTTTAAAGCAAGAAAACACAATTCTTTCACCTGGAACGACAGCACAATGCCTGAACTTCGACCAGTAGCTGAAAGTAACCTCCGCAGAACCCTGCGACAAGCAGTTAGCACCACCCTAAGAGATTATTTAGTCCTTGATGACTACAACTCAACGAGATGTGTTGTACATTGAAGAATCCGACACAGTCATGGGCGAGTTCTTCGGATTTGAGGATCCTCAGCTCAGCATAGACGACATCCCGACCCATGAGTACAGGATTCTGCTGCGGCCTGATGCCAAGAGACAGAGCGCGGTTCAAGCCCACAGAGAGCAGCCTGACGCCAAACCAGTGCTCCACGCCCCACCCAGAGTGCTCCACGCCCCACCCAGAGTGCTCCACGCCCCACCCAGAGTGCTCCACGCCCCACCCAGAGTGCTCCACGCCCCACCCAGAGTGCTCCACGCCCCACCCAGGGTGCTCCACGCCCCACCCAGGGTGCTCCACGCCCCACCCAGGGTGCTCCACGCCCCACCCAGGGTGCTCCACGCCCCACCCAGGGTGCTCCACGCCCCACCCAGGGTGCTCCACGCCCCACCCAGGGTGCTCCACGCCCCACCCAGGGTGCTCCACGCCCCACCCAGGGTGCTCCACGCCCCACCCAGGGTGCTCCACGCCCCACCCAGGGTGCTCCACGCCCCACCCAGGGTGCTCCACGCCCCACCCAGGGTGCTCCACGCCCCACCCAGGGTGCTCCACGCCCCACCCAGGGTGCTCCACGCCCCACCCAGGGTGCTCCACGCCCCACCCAGGGTGCTCCACGCCCCACCCAGGGTGCTCCACGCCCCACCCAGGGTGCTCCACGCCCCACCCAGGGTGCTCCACGCCCCACCCAGGGTGCTCCACGCCCCACCCAGGGTGCTCCACGCCCCACCCAGGGTGCTCCACGCCCCACCCAGGGTGCCCTGACTCCGCACAGGGAACTATGCCAGACACCACAGAGAGCGCTACAAGCCTCCACAGCAAGCTCGTTGACAGACTCCACGATGGAAGCAACGCAAGACTCCAGAGCGCAGTCCTTGCATGAACAAGACCATGAAGGTCTAGCAACCTTATCTGAGCAACCAACAGCGGTCTATCCACTGTGTGACAAGTGACAAAGGCTTCACATTTCCCATACAAGATGTGCGGCATCTCAGCGAGACTGACAGATCTCAGCTTGTCTGTACAGAGGCACTCGACAATCAAAGTGAGGTTACTAGTGACTCCAGTGACACTACGTTAATTCAAACCTCATCTACTCGACCCTCTCCACAAGAACCTGAAATGACTCCAGACGGGGAGCATCAAGAAACCAAAGGTGATTCAAGTGAACCGGACATGACTCCAGACGGGGAGCGCCGAGGAATCCGAGCCGGCACGCTCAATGAAACAGCAGATGCCACAAAGGACACTGACACAAGTAACTTTGTGAAGGACTCGAATTCTCCACTCGGTGTGGTCATTGAGCGCAACAAATGCAACAACAAAACCTACAGAAACAACAACACCGACAACAACAAGAAGCGTACCAAAGGCACCAACGTCAACAACCAGCACGACAAAACCAACAACAACTGGTATGACATGGTACAACTCTGCCACTGTGACAGCACAGCTCAAGACGATGGCAAGTGTGCCGACATACCATGGCATGATAACGCATCTTACAAATTCACGTTTGCTACATTACAAACAAGCACTCCAGCTTTCAATCCAGCTGACATAGGGCATCAAATACCACAAACACAGACCCAGTTCAGGTCAGACAGGAAAGATGACATCAAGAATCGCTACCACAAGCATCAAAAAAAAAAAAGTCCAAATCAGACAATGAAATGATTTGACCATTTGAACACTTCCTGATGACTACTTGGTTACGTAAACACCAGGACACTGATGGCGTACACAAGGGAATGACAACATCAACATCGACACTTCAGTAACAAAACAAGAAAGCCACTTTACCATCTCAATTCGTGAACTTTAGACTCATAAATATTATTTGGTATTGTATAATCATCACTGTCAGCATGACTTGTACATGTCATCACTTATCTACCTATTTTGTTCAATTTTCTTTAACAAAGTACAGAAAATATGTAACGCAAAAAAATGGGGATGTGGTGATATGCATCACTGTATCCACAAAGGGTTAATGTAAATACACTACAACTAAGTAAACACTAGAGGGAGCACCGGAGATGTCATGACATGCAGACATACAGCTAATGAGCACATAGAATAGGACACAACCAATGAGCAGTCAAGACACCCAGAGGTGGCATTACCACAAGGGGGCATTGCACAGCCCATATAAAAGGACAGGGCACACATGCCCGGTCTCTTTCCACAGGCGACAATCAGAGAGAAGGACAGGGGCAGATCAGAAGCATCACACCCACCACATGGCTTAGAGCAGACTGGTTAGTTAGACTGAGTTACTGTAGCAAGATTAGCAGGAAAGTCAAACTCATAGAGAACTGTGCTAATGGTTCAATAAATCACAATGATCTTCAAAGTCTGGAGTATCTTTTGGTCAAAGCTGCATCGAGTTGCAGCTGTGTTATCCCAGAGTACATAACACATCAGAGTTCAGCTCCGACAACAATCCAGGAACTTGATACCATCCAGAACAAAGCAGCCTGTTTGATTGGCACCCCTTCCGCAAACATTCAATCCCTCCACCACATGCGCACATCAGGATTGTATACCATCTGCAAGATGTACAAAAGAAATTTACTAAGGCACCATAGATGGTACCTTCCAAACCCATCACCGTGACCATCTAAAAGGACATGGGCAACAGATACATGGGATCACCACCACCTGCAAGGTCCCCCTCCCAGTCACTCATCATGCTGACTTCGAAATATATCTCCGTTCCTTCACTGTCATTGAGATAAAACCCTGGAACTCCCCCTCCCCCAATAGCACTCTGGTTGTACCTCCATCTCATGGACTGCAGCAATTCAAGAAGGCAGCTTACCACTACCTTAAAGGGCAGTTATGGATGGGCAATAAATTCTGGTCTAGCCAGCAGTGTGTACACCACCTAAATTAATAAAATCATAATAAATAATCTCTACAGTGTAGAAGAAGGCCATTCGGCCCATCGGGTCTGCACCGACACTTGGAATGAGCACCCAACATCAGCCGAAGACCCCACATACCCTCGTAACCAAGTAACCCCACCTAACCTTTTGGACACTAATGAACAATTTAGCATAGCCAATCCTGCACATCTTTGGACTGTAGGAGGAAACTCGAGCAGAGGGGAGGAAACCTACGCAGACACTGGGAGAAAGTGCAAACTCCACATTGACAGTCACACGAGGCGGGAATTGAACCTGGGTCCCTGGAGCTATGAGGCTGTAGTGCTAGCCACTGTGCGGCCCAAAAATAAATGAACTCTGTACCTCATAATGAATCGCAGCAATTTCTGCAACAGCCATGTTGAATTTGCTGCTCAGTGATCCTATCTCTTGCTGCATTGAATATTTTAAGGAAACTTTTGTCGCTCTACTCCCAACAGGCAAAGGGAAGATGGATTAAAGCTGGTCAAACATAATGCCAAAAGAAGCTGTTTAATCTTGGCCTGTGACTCAGTGCTTGCTGCACACTTTGGGTATTGGCATGGTATTTAAAAAAAATTAAAATCCACCCTTTGTGCGCCTTCAATATTGAGGAATTTTCAGCCTAGAATTTAATGTCAAATATTTTGGGAGTAATTTATCAGATTTTTTTTTTAAAAAGAAAGAAAAAGCCATGTGTTTGTATCAAACCCCATCAGGGATCTTTGCAAAGCAGTTTATGTGCATGTTATTTGTATTGGGTTATAATGTAGATGATTCTGACTTTGCATCCCACAGTCCCCACATATTCCCCCGTGGGCAGCACGGTAGCATAGTGGATAGCACAATTGCTTCACAGCTCCAGGGTCCCAGGTTCGATTCCTGGCTTGGGTCACTGTCTGTGCGGAGTCTGCACGTCCTCCCCGTGTGCGTGGGTTTCCTCCGGGTGCTCCGGTTTCCTCCCACAGTCCAAAGATGTGCAGGTTAGGTGGATTGGCCATGTTAAATTGTCCTTGGTGTCCAAAATTTCCCTTAGTGTTGGGTGTGGTTACTGGGTTAAGGGGTTATGGGGATAGGGTGGAGGTGTGGGCTTCGGTAGGGTGCTCTTTCCAAGAGCTGGTGCAGATTCGATGGACTGAAAGTCCTCCTGCACTGTAAATTCTATTAAATAAGGAAATGACTGACTGGTTACTCTTGGCTGAGGAAACAATATTGAGCCTGTGTCCTGGAGACCGGAGAGGGTGGGGTCATCCTTGGTCTGGTCTCTCCCTGAGAAGGCCGTAGAAACTTCTGTTTAATGCCCCATCAGACATGCTAGATAATTCCTCACTGGGTTGGAGAAGGTGGGAGCAGACCCTCCGAACTGCCCTGGAGTGTTGGTCTCAGTTATGTGACTCAAACCCACAGCCTTCCTGAAAGTGTGTTAACCAAACGTGCGGTGTCCTTTCACAATGTTAGTGTTACTCTGCAAAAATGTAACGTTTATAAAACATCGATGGAACTTAAAAATTCCTTTTAGACTGTAAATATTTATGGACCTGCATCTCCTGATGCTATCCAAGGGATGGATTTTGTGGGAATAATTCTGATACTACTTCTGAATGGCTAGTTGGCAGATTAAACAGTCAGTTATAGGGGCAACACGTGTACACAGTGGTTAGAACTGCTGCCTCACGGCACTGAGGTCCCAGATTCGATCCAGGCTCTGGGTCACTGTCTGGGTCACATTCTTGCCGTGTTTGCATGGGTTTCGCCCCCACAACCCAAAGATGTGCAGGATAGGTGGATTGATCTCACTAAATTGCCCCTTAATTAGAAAAAAAGAATTGGGTACTTTAAATTTATTTAAAAAAAATTAATTGTCTCCTGTTCCCCACTTAAACACTCGACCCCTATTATCCTCCTGTCTAATCACTCACTCGTACGATCTGGGAATATATGCCACTCCGATTCCCAAAGCTCTGATTTGCCTGTTTTTTTTGTGTTTCGCAGCTTTTTCTGTTTTTGAGCTGTGTCGAAGTGATGTTTACTGTCGGTGTGGCTCTGGCAGTGTGTAATGCTGCTAAAACAGGCAATGCTTTGTGGTGATTAGTGAGAGGACAATATCTGGAACTCCATTGTGGGTGAGTGAGAATGCTGGGACACCTGCATTTCCTCATGGATACATCACCTCAATGGGCAACATAAAGTGACCAAAAACACCTGCAGGAGCAAAGTCCACCCCTTCTGCTCACTGTAATACCGCGACACCCAGATTCAGATACGAACCAGCAGGAACCACATGGGAGTGCTGAGGAACGATGAGGCCATTGGGGCATTAATGTATGTCAACATCAGCTTAGCCTGATGTGTTTTTATTAAATTAAACTCAAATTGGTCCTATTACCAGTGACAGATCACTCCCCACCAGTATGTGCCCCAAGGTTATACAGAGACAGACCCATCCGCTCAAGTACTGTACCCCAGTGAATCTAGTGACAGATCTGTCCCCACCAGTACTGTATGCCAAGTGTTATACAGTGACAGACCTGTGCCCATCAGTATTGTACCCCAGTGTTATACAGTGAAATAAATTACCCCAGTGTTGTACGGGGTCAGACCCGCCAGCTTTTTATTTTCATTCACCAGATGTAGGCATTGCTGGCTCGACCAGCATTTTTATTGCCATCCCTAAATTGTTCTTGTGAAACTGGTAGTGAGCTGCCTTCTTGAACCACGGCAGACCATGTGGTCCAGATACACCCACAGTGCAGTTAATGAGGGAGTTCAGGGATTTTGACCCAATGACAGTAAAGGAACGGAGATATATTTTCAGGTCAATATGGTGTATAGCTTGGATGGGAATGCCCAAGTGTTGGTGTTCTCATGCATCTGCCCTTGTCCTAGGTGATAAAGTTGCAGGTTTGAAAGGTGCTGTCGAAGAAGCTTTAGTGAGTTTCTGCTGTACACCTTGTAGATGGTAACAGTGTTACCACTATGCGTCAGTGGTGGGGAGAGTGAATGTTTAAGACAGTGGGTGGTGTGTCGATCAAACGGGTGGCTTTATCATAGATTGTGTTGAGCATCTTGAGTGATATTGGAGCTGCTCTCACCCAGGTAAGTGGATGTATTTCATCACACTCCTGACCTGTGCCTTCTAGATGGTGAGCAGGCTTTAGGAAGTCAGAAGGTGAGTTATTCTCTGTAGGATTCCTAGCTATTGACCTGCTCTGGCAGCCAGGATATTTATATGGCTTGTCCAGTTCCGTTTCTGGTCGCTGGTACCCCCCCCCCCCCCCCCCCCCCCCCCCCCCCAAGGATACTGATAGTGGGAGATTTGGCGAAGGTAATGCCAAGGAACAGTGGTTAGATTATGTACTGTTGGAGATGGTCATTGCCTGGCACTTGTGTGGCATGAATGTTACTTGTCAGCCTAAGCCCGGATATTGTCCAGGTCTTGCTGCATTTGGCCATGGACTGCTATGTATTTGGCCCTTTGGCTCACCATAGAGCCTTGCTGTCGTAATGTATGCAAGGAAATGATGTAATGTGAGAAACTGAGAAGCAGCAGGTATAATAGCGAACACAACAAAAAGTTACGTTCATTTACCAAGTGTTCTTGAGTGTCATTTTCCAAATACACAACAAAACCTGGTGATGAGGAAGGGATTCGAACCAGTGTGTGCAAAGCACCCTGAAGAGGAAGAGCAAAAGGAAAGGCTGAAATGGGGAATGTTTTCACATTGCTGTCTATGGAGAAAACCAGTTAGGTCAGTGTGGCCGTGAGTAAAAGACACTCTGAAAATATATTCTACAGGCTTGTTCTGTTTTTATTTGAGGATCCATTTGTCGCCAGCGGGGTGGGGAGTGGGGGTGGGGAGTGGGGGTGGGGTGGGGGGGGGGAAGAAAGGTGTGTTGGAGTAGTTTAGGGGAGGAAGCATGGTTTTATTTGGTTGTTTGTGAATGTAATTGATTGTGTTTGGAACAAAATATGTTTCTTTTATTAAAAAAAAATAGATTCCAGAGCTGGCTGTAGTAAATGACAGACTGAAGTTCAAATAAATGCCTTGTGTAAAGAGGAAAGCTGCTGGAAATATGGTTGAAAAATACACATACAGGATGTGGTGATATGCATCACTGTAAATACACAAGGGGTTAATGTAGATACACTACGACTAAGTACACACTAGAGGGAGCACCAGAGACATCCTAACACACACACATTCAACCAATAGGTCAGTAAGATAGGACACGACCAATGGACAGTCAAGACACACCCAGAGGTGATACTACCACAAGGGGGCTACCCAGATAAAAGGACAGGGCACACATGCTCTTTCTCTTTCCATAGGCTACACTCAGAGAGACAGGGGCAGTTCAGGAAGCATCAAACCCACCACATGGATTAGAGCAGACTGGTTAGTTAGATTGAGTCACTATAGTAAGATCAGCAGGAGAGTCGAACTCAAGTCGGAGAATTGTTAACTGTGCAATAAATGTGTTAAACCTATCTCCAAGTCTGAACCTTCCTTTGTTCGAGTATACATCAAGGAAGCAGCTTATGTTACATGAATAAGCATAACACAACACAGGAAACCTGTATGAGTAAAGAAGGTGGGAAGTTTGGCACCATTGGAGCTTTTGATGAGAATGTGGAGCAGTGGAGCTCTTATACTGACCATTTTGATTATTTTGAGCTGGTGAATAAAATAGAGGATATGTTATGGTGCCCACTTCCCTCCGTGTGATGGGATGAAAAACTTTTCATCTCCTCCGCAGTCTGGTGCAACCTGATAAGCCAGGCACTAAAACGCACAAGCAGATTGTGGACATTTTGCAAGCCCATGTTTCACCTAAACCTCTGGTGATAGCAGAGTGCTTTAGATTCCATAAAAGAAACCAAGTGGCGCGGGTAAATCGCACAATTTGTTATAGTGCTTAAAAGACTTGCAAGAAGGACTTCTGGTGGTGGTGGTGTGCTGAGCGGACGCACATCAGGTGGCTCTCCTCCCAACCAGAACCAAAAAAAGACACTTTTAGAAGAATTTGGTCTGAAAAAACAACAGGAAACAACCCTAACGGAGGAGAAGATGACGGCGAATGGAAGCTCGAGGGGCCGGCGAGAGGGAAGAAGTGGCGGAAAGGTCTACGAGCAACGGGTGGACGTATCGGTGGACCCACTAGGCGAGGAGGAGGCTCCGGCTGCCCAAGAGCGGGGGAGATCGGTGACCCAGCACCAGTCTCCCCCTCCCCACCAGGGAACGGTTGGAAGATCTTCCTAAAAAAAAAAAGTAGCTGGCCACAATGAAGGAGGCGATTAAAATCGAGATCCAGGTGACGGTGACGGAGGCAATGGTCTCCCTACAACGCACAATCGATGGGCTGGGAAATAAAGTGGCAGCATAGGAAAGGACGATCTAAGACCTTGAGAGAGAGCCTTGATGGACCAGAGTGACAAGATCGTCGCTCTGGAAGCAGAGGTGAAACGGTTGGGCCATGGGAGGTTGAAGGGAAATGTCGAGGACCAGGACAACCGGTCCCAACGGCAGAATATACGGATTGTGGGTCTGCCGGAAGGCAGGCATTGAGGGCAGAGACCCGACACACTATCGCCCAAATGCTGGGCAACCGAGTCGGGAGGGACAGTTTCCCCAATCCCCAGAGCCCGACGGGGCACACGGGTCGCCCAAACCGAAGCCCAAGGTGGGGGAGCAGCCAAAAGCAATCATAGCGATGCGGCACCGATACCAGGATCGGGAAAGGATTCTGCAGCGGGCCAGGCAAATGAAGGCAAGCTCATGGGAAGGACGTAGAATCCGGATCTATCAGGACGTGGAGCAGACCTGGCAAAGAAAAGGGCCGGGCCGAGTTTAACAGGGCAAAGTCGGCGCTCTAAATGAGTGGGGTGTGATTCGGCATGCTCTTCCCGGCCAGACTCTGGGTCGCGTACCAGAGAAAAGAATATTGCTTTACACCCCGACAGAAGCAAACGACTGTATGGAAATGGCCTGGACAAAGAACAGGCACAGCAGCAATGAAAGGGTGTCGGAGGAGGATCGCTGAAAGACCGAGACCGAATCTGAGACTTCTAGTCTTGGTTCTGTGTTTGTGCGGGATTGTACTGACCAGAAAGAACTGGTACAGGAGAGAGAGCGAGGACCGAGAAAGCAGGTGAGGGCACGGAGAGGAAAAATACACAGTCAGAGGGAAAGGGCTAGACTAGCCCTGGGAGGGGAGCCACCGTACTAGCAGGGAGGGCTAGCACGGGAAGACTGACAGTTAAGGGGGGGCCACAGCGCGCCTCTCGGCGAAGTGGGAACGCCTGGGTGGGGATTGGGGGGGGGGGGGGGGGGGGGGGTTGCGGGGAGACTGGGAAGGGGGACAGGACAGGGAGGGGGAACATGAGGGGGGAGCACAGAACACTGGGCATAGAATGGAGAAAACGAGTTGGCAAACAGCTTGGCTTTGGCAGGCAGGGAGCAGGCCAAGGAAACAAGATGGTGCCGCAAGCAGCCACTTTGGAAGGCCCCTGAACATAGGGAAAACCTGGAGTGCAGGGGTGCACCGACGTCCCCCCCCCAATATCAGGATAGTCACATGGAATGTAAGGGGACTTAACGGCCCAGTGAAAAGATCCAAAGTGTTCCCCCACTTAAACCTGAAAGCCGACATAATCCTCCTGCAGGAGACACCTGAGGGAGAAGGACCAACTGCGGATAAGAAAGACCTGGGTGGGACAGACATACCATTCACGGGATGAGGGCTAGGGGAGTGGCCATATTGCTTAACAAGAGGACGAGGTATACGGAGACCAGGAAGATTAATGACCAAGGGGGTCATGGTCAGCCGTGTCCTAGACGGGGTACCGGTAGTACTGGTAAATGTGTACGCACCCAACTGGGATGACACCGACTTTATAAAGACCATGGCGGAAATCCCCGATATTGACTCTCACCGACTGATTATCGGGGGGGCGATTTTAACTGTGTACAGGACCCGCTGACTGACTGATCAAACCCCAGAACGGGGAAAAAGACCGGCATGTGGCTAGGGAAGTGGGAACATTCATGGAGCAGATGGGGGCAGTTGACCCATGGAGGTTCCTGCAGCCTGGCGAGGGGGAATTCTCGTTCTTCTCACCGGTTTACAAGATATACACCCAGATCGACGACTTCACATTGGGGAAATCGGTACTTCCAGTAATAACAAAGGCCGAATACTCGCGATAGTCATCTCCGACCACACTCTACATCACATGGATGTGAGGTTGGAGACAGGTCGTACCCAACGCCCCACCTGGAGGTTGGACATGAACCTCTTGGTCGACAAGGCTTTCTGCCAGGAAACATCACAGGCCATAGGCGAGTACATCACTAACAACCTGAACAGGGAAGTCTCACCTTCCATGTTCTGGGAGGTACTGAAGACTGTGATCAGGGAGGAAATTATAGCCTACGAGGCTTACAGAGACAGGTAAGAGAGTGTGGCTAGGGAACAGTTGATTGGCTACATCCTGGAGGTCGATTGAAAGTACTCCGAGACCCCAACCATAGAGCTTCTGGTGGAGAGAAAAAAGCTACAAATGGACTTTAACCTGCTATCCACCAGATAAGCAGTGCACCAACTCCGCCGGACACGGGGAACCTACTGGCTCACCAGCTGAGAAAGCAGGCAGCCACGAGGGAAATAGCACAGATAAAAGACAACAGAGGTAGACTGGTAACTTGAACCAAAAGAGGTCAACCGGGCATTTGAGACCTTCTACCGAGGGCTGTACACCTCCGAGCCCCCCGACTTGGAGGGTATGAAACAGTTCCTCGATGGACTGCAAATGGCAGTTCTGGGGGATGACGGGTGGGGGGAGCTGGAAACACCAATCGATCGGTGTGAAATCATGAAGAGCGTCAGTTCCATGCAGGCGGTGAAGGCGTCGGCACCCAATGGGTTCCCGGCGGACTTCTATTCGCGCCGGTCCTGGCCCCACATCTAAGGGACATGTTCGCAGACTCGCTGGCGAGGGGCACCATGTCTCTTATGCTGACACCGGTCACGATATTGCTGATACCCAAAATAGACAGACCCGATGCGATGCTAAATGTATTCGCGAAGATACTCGCGAAGGTCCTGGTCAAGTGGCTGGAGAACTGTGTACCAGAGGTGATCACAGAGAACCAGATGGGCTTTGTCAAGGGTAGGCAGTTTACCGCAAATGTCAGGCGGCTGATGAATTTAATAATGCCCCCCCCCCCCCCCCCCCGGAGAACACCAGAGGTGGGATCGTCTCCCTGGATGCAGAAAAGGCCTTCGACAGAGTTGAATGGAAATACTTCCTCAAGTTACTAGAGTGGTTTGGGCTGGGAGCAGGGTTCACCTCCTGGGTGACAATTTATATACAACACCCCCACCAGCTCCTAATACTTCCAGCTGCCCAGGGGCACTCTGCAAGGATGCCCGCTGACCCCGCTCCTGTTTCCCCTCGCAATTGAACCTCTGGCGATCGCTCTGCAAGACACGAAAAGCTGGAAGGGCATCCAAAGGGGAGGCAGAGAGCACAGAGTCTCTCTACGTGGATGACCTGCTCCTCTACGTCTCTGAACCGCAGGAAGGCTTGAGAGCAATCATGCAGCTCCTGAAAAACTTCGGAACCTTCTCTGGTTATAAACTTAATCTAGGGAAGGGCGAGGCATTCCCGGTGAACCCAAACGTGGGAGGGACTGAGCTGGAGGGACTTCCAATCAAACTAGCCCAAGACAAATTCTGTTACCTGGGGATCCAAATAGCCGGGACAAGGCACAGATCCGGAAGTGAAATCTGACCAGCTTGGCGGAGGAAGTGAAAAAAGGACCTACAGAGGTGGGACACGCTTCTGCTCACCCTGGTGGGGAGGGTGTAGACTATCAAAATCGAGGTTCCTGTTCATCCCCAAGGCCTTCTTCCACATCATAGACAAAATGATCATGGTGTTTGTTTGGGGGTGGGGGGGGATGGAGTTAAGAATCCAAAAATCCCCAAATCAACACTGCAGAGGAGAAAAGTCATGGGTGGTCAGGCACTACTGAATTTACAATACTACCACTGGGCAGCTGTGACGGAGGGAGTGAGGGGATGGATATGTGAACCCACCATGGAATGGGTGCGAATGGAGGAGTCTTCCTGCAAGGGAATGACCGTCTGGGCCCTCGCCAAGGCAGTGCTCCCATCCCTCCTGGCAAAACACACATCCTGCCCAGTGATGGTAGCTGCACTAAGCATGTGAAACCAGATGAGGCAACATTTTGGTTTGACTGACATGGCTCCCATCTGCAGACACCACAAGTTCCCACCAGCCATGCTCGACACCACTTTGTAAAAATAGAGACAGGACAGGGGGATGCCAACAGTCAGGGACTATTGGGGTCAGAGTAGCGGCTCTGAGCGAACTGACGGAGACCTGGAACTACCAACAGGACAGGAACTTAGACACCGACAGGCAAAGCACTTTCTCTGCAAGGAAACAGTAGGATCCCCCGGGCCCTGGGAACCACATGATTGGAGAACCTGATAAACACTGACAGTAAAGAAGGGGGAAACTGCGGGAACATCTACGGACAGTTACTGGACAAGGCGAGATTGCTACTGGACGAAGCCAGAGAAGTACTGTGGGCTGATACTATGGAACGAGGCGCTGAGCAGGGCCAACTCCTCCTCCTGCACAAGGCTCAGCCTGATGCAGTTTAAAGTGGTGCACAGAGCGCACCTAACCAGAACCCGAATGAACTGGTTCGTCCTGGAGGTGGAAGATAAATGTGACCGATGCCGGAGAGGCCCAGCCAACCACACCCACATGTTCTGGGCTTGTCCCAAACTTGTAGAGTTCTGGACAGCCTTCTCCGAGACAATGTCTGAGGTTGTGGGGGTGAGCGTGGAGCCGTGCCAGAGAGTGGCAATCTTCGGGGTATCCGAACAGCCAGAGCTACACATGGGGAAGAGGGCTGATGCCCTAGTTTTCACTTCCCTAATCGCACGCCAGAGAATCCTGCTTGGCTGGCGATCAGCAGCACCACCCACAGCTGCAGACTGACTGGCAGTCGTGGCAGACTTGTTTGTGGACAATGCAGTGAGACAACACAAAAACGTTTGTTAACTCAAGTCATTTCACTCTGAAGAAAACCACTGAAATTGCTGATTCACTGGAGCTGGCTGCAAAAGAAGCCCGGCAATTGAGTTCATCCACTTGGGTGTACAAAATGTCTCTTGGATCAGCACCCAAAGTCACCTGAGCCGTGCATGTGACTGATGGGCCATACCAGGGCTATCAGCTGCTGAATGCTGGTGTGAAGACATGGGGCGGGATTCTCCGTTAGCTGACGCCGAAATCATGAAACTCAATTGGGCGGAGAAAACGTTCCGACAGCAAAATCTCGGTGCCTGCCGATTTGACGCAAAATCACAGTTCTTCACTGCATCGACAGAGGCGTCAATGCGGTCCGGAGCGCACGTACAGTACACACCGTTTGAATGTCATTAGTGGGCCCGACCCAGTATTCTCCGGGGCCTCCACGATTCTCCGTCTCTGATGGGCCGAGTTCCCCATGGCGGGTTCACTTGTCCTTTTAGAAATCGTGAATCCGGCGTCGTGACTGCTTGAGGGAGAGAGAGTGGGTGCGGAAAGTGTCCCAACATCGCCGGAGTTTGATGACAGTTGTACCGCTGGTTGACGGGCTTCTGCCAGGGCCGGGGGAGAAGCCAGAACGTGGGCTGTAGGGTCGCGGTGGACAGGCAAGGAACACCATTGTCACAGCCGGCAAGGCAGCCATGCAGCTGCGCACACCACTAACAGCCCACTGTGAATTAGGGCCATAGGTCGTACAGGTGTCCCGCCGACCCATCAACTATATGGGCGTGCTCCAGTACAATCAGTGTCATCTAGTTGGCTGGGATGAGTGTGTGTGTCTGTGTGGGGATCATAATGTGTATGTGCGGCTGCAGCTTGTCATCCTCCCGAGTGTCAATCACTGATCCGGCAAATCTCACGCCGTTTTTCATTGGAATCGATGATGTTCCATGTGGCACACTGAATTGGCCCAGGTTCAGCGCCAGCTTTGCTGTTGTGAAAGTCCATGAATTCTGCCCCGACGTCAACACTTAATCTAAGAAACAGAGAATTCCGCCCATGGTATGTCGAAGCTGTGAGGGAAATAAAGGACACATGGCGCGTGTTCGCAGGAATTAAAAGCCAACTATAAATAATAAGAAGGCACAAACCAGGATAGTATCTAAACAAAATAAAAGGGAAAATATCCATGCTGTACAACAGGATCGAGAAGACACACAATCACAGGACGAGCTGTGTTGATCATTGCCAGAAGTACACACGGATATTGGGTCACTCCACTGCTGGCATGTCAGCCATTAAAGCTGACATGGGGCAGCAGTCTCGCTGGTGCCAGAGATTATCTACAATTTAAAACTTCAACAAGGTCTCTTAAAGCCATTAAGAATAGTGCTGAAGATGTGCACAGGAGAAATGAAGGGCTGTGTTGAAGTGGCTGTGCAACTCTATGGACAAACAGCAGATTTGCCTCTACAGGTAGTGAAGGGAGGCTACCCAGTGTTGATGGATCGTACATGGCTGGAGAGATTGCAACTGTGTGGGCTGAGATGCACATGATGGCCAATGGGGAATCGGGTCTTGTTTTTTAAAAGCAACCTGTTGTTTTTGCTGCAGAATTGGGGAGCATGAAGGACATTGCAGTCAAACTAAAAATATAAGATGAAAGCCAAGCAAAATGTTTGACGGCATGATCTGTATCACATGCTATTAGGCTGAAGATGGAGGCTGACTTGGAGTGGCTTGTGAAGACTAAACTTAGCTTCAGCAAATGGGTTCCACCTATTGTTCCAGTTATCAAGAAAGATGGCTCCATGAGGATTTGTGGGGACTTTTAAGTCACCATAAATCCGGCGTTATGTGCTGAACAGTACCCATTACCTCACATTGAGCAACTGTTTGCGGGATTGGCGTGAAATTGACCTGAGCCAGGCCTACTTGCAGACACATGTCGGCACAAAGTCACAGGAACTTCTGACAATCGTGACTCACCAGGACGTGTTCCGGTACTGAAGATTGCAGTTTGGTATCACATCTGCTCCTGCATTGTTTCAAAGCTTAATGGACCAGATCTTGAGTGGACTGAGCAGAGTCCAATGTTATCTGGACGACATCCTATCCACGAGAAGAGATGAAGCGGGGCACCTTTGACACTGGATGCTTCCAGAGATTGGAAGACTATGGTCTGAGTAAGGACGCACTCCTTCCAATCCTCCGTTGAGTACTTGGGACATGTGATTGACACCACCGGCCCTCACAAATTTCCTTCCAAGATTAAGGCCATCACAGAGGTGCCTGTTCCTCAGAATATAAGCTTATTATGTTCCTCCCTGGGAATCGTTATGGAAGATTTGTCCCAAACTTGGCAACAATTCTGTAACCTCATGTGCCTGAACAAGGCGTGGAAGTGATCAGACCAATGCGATAACCCCTTCAAAGAAACATTACTTGAGTCTGAAGCTCTCTCGCACTTTGATTCTATTTTGCCCATTCATCTCCTTATGGTGTCATCTGGTGTGGTGATCTCGCACGTCATGCCATTGGGTGAAGAAAGACCCATTGCTTTTGCTTTTTGAACCTTAAGCAAAGCTGATAGCAACCGTGCTTCCATTGGGCAGCACGGTAGCACAAGTGGATAGCACTGTAGCTTCACAGTGAAAGGAACCCAGGTTTGATTCCCTGCTGGGTCACTGTCTGCGGAGTCTGCACATTCTCCCCGTGTCTGCGTGGGTTTACTCCGGTTTCCTCCCACAGTCCAAAGACGTGCAGGTTAGCTGGATTGGCCATGATAAATTGCCCTTAGTGTCCAGAAAGGTTAGGGGGGGTTATTGGATTATGGGGATAGGGTGGAAGTGAGGGCTTAAGTGGGTTGGTGCAGACTCGATGGGCTGAATGGCCTCCTTCTGCACTGAATGTTCTATGCCCAGATTGAACGGGAAGCATTGGGGATCATCGTCTGCATCAAGAAATTCCATCGATTCCTGTATGGGAGAGAGTTTGCATTACTGATGAACCATTGTCCACTCAGTACCATTTTTGGACCATCCTCAGGAATTCCGTCACTCGCTGCAAGTAGAATGCATAGATGGGCATTGCTCGTGTCTGCATCAATTTGCACCATTAAATACCTCCAGTCTACTTTTCACGGTAGTACAGATGGGCTTTCAAGATTGCCATTACGTGGCTGTCCTGAAGGGAATATTTTGTACTTTAATCAACTAGATAACCCACCAATCACCGCTTGCAAGTGAGAAAAAAACAGCAGTTTGACTGCTCACACCTCGCCTTGAAGGCCTTTCCTCCCTGCTGGCTCCGCTGCTCAACTATGGTTTACCCAGCCCTTAGCCCTGACCTGGGGCATGAGTTGCCCCTGCTCCCATTGATGACTGCCTGCTTCTGAGTCTTGACCGACTGGCTGGCTCCTCGCCTCCCTCCTTCATGGCTTTTTATGCCAATTTGCAAAAAAGGTAGTTCAGTAAACTGAGGAGATATTCGCCTTGACTGCTGCTAAGTTGAGCCTGTCAGGCTCTGATTGGTGCTCGCAGTCACTGGCGGGCATGAGTGCCCCCCCCCCAACCCTGGTCAGGGCCCTGTGCCTATGCGCTGTGTGTTTCATTGTAAGTCCACCTCTAGCACGATAGTGAGACAAAGCACAGAGTTTTCCAGGGTCATGGAGTCTTGGCTCGGGATTCCTCCTCTGGGGAGAAATGGGTTCCTGCCACTGTCTGCGCAAACTGGACCTGTCTCTTATACTGTCCAGACCTCGGATGACATTATCTGAAGGATAAAATCCACTAAAATTGGAGTCTGTTGAGAATTTGGGTTCAGACATACCAAGTCTGTCTTTGCTGTAGAACCCGACACCACTGAGGAAGTCAACACCTCGCCGTCTGATCAGGCACAGGTACAACCTCTAGTTCCCATGTCAACATCGGTTAAACCAACCACTGCTCCCAGCAGTGTCGAGGTGAAAATGGCTGAGCTTCTCTGTGAATCGTTCCGAGAGCGACAACCTCCAGATCGCCTGAATTAACAAGAGTGACTAACCTATTGACTATTGTTCATGTCAAATTTGTTTTGGGGATGTTTTAAATAAAGGGGGAGGAAATATTATATATTTGTCCCTTTGGCGCGCTGTAGAGCTCGGATGTAGTAATGCATGCAAGGAAGTGATGTAATGCGACGTAGAGTGGGAAACACCAAAGCAGCAGGTGTGAGAGAGAACACACCACAATAAAAAGTTCATTTATCAAGTGTTCCTGAGTGACATTCTGCAAATACACGACAGTCTATTCAGTATCTGGGAAGTTGTGAATGGTGTTGAACATTGTGAAAATCTCCACTTCTGACCTTCTGTTGGAAGAAAGGTCATTGATGAAGCAGCTGAAGATAGTTCGGCCTAGGATGCTACCCTGAGGAACCCATGCAGTGATATCCTGGGACTGAGGTGATTGACCTCCAACAACGTCAACCATCTTCCTTTGTGCTGTTGTGACTCCAACCAGCAGATGGTTTCCCCCCACTAATTCCTATTTGCTCAGGCTCCTTTATCCCACACTCGGTCAAGCGCTACCTTGATCCACAGGCAAATCACTCTCCGTATTCTACATTGACAGAATGTAGTGCTATACTGTTGTGATTGTCACTCGATAGTCCTTTTTGTCGCTGTCTTGTTTTGTTGTGTCTCTTACCTGCAGTTTGACAGGTGTGCGTGTGTTTTATAGGTCAATGGCGAGAATGTTGAAGGGAAGCAGCACTCTGATGTGGTGACAGCCATTAAGACGGGCGGTGTGGAGACCTCGCTATTGGTTGTTGATCCAGAAACAGACGAATTTTTCAAGAAATGCAACGTTTTGCCATCAGTTGCCCATCTTACAGGTACTTGAGATTTATTTTTTCTTTTTGGTGGCTTTTATGTTTTAAGAGTTTGCTTTGAACTGGGTTTTGGTCTATAGCCTGCTGGGGGAGAAGATGAACATGAAAAGTTTTTGGATATGGTTCCTGTCCTGGGAACAGCCGGGTTTGAGGGCTGAACCCTTTGGCCCCTGGCCCCTGGGCCTAGTTTGGTCAGGATTGTGAGATGGAGGACGATTGTTGCTTTACCCGATGGTCATGCTACTTTGTGTTGTTGCCTCTGGTGGGAGCGCGAGTAAGATCTCTGCACCTGAACTATGTTCTCTTCTCTGCGGGAAGGGAAATAAGAAAAATTGGACCTAGATTTGTTGATGTATCTCCATTTCAGCTGCCCCCTCGCCCTGCCCCATAGGAAGCCGGGCAGTGACCACCTGAGTGGCTCCACAGCAAAAGACTGTGACTGTCCTCCAGGTTACTATTCAAAAATTTCTGAATGCATGGGCCAGATCAGAGTTTGTGTAGGAAAGGGTGTTCTGCCTTGGCTGTAATCCAGGGATCGAGAATGAAATAACTTCCAAATGTGACCCATTTGGCCCTTCAGTTGTTTTTGAGGTTTTAGCCCTGTACCTTTCAGCAACTCTCTTGTGCTGGTTAATGGCTTAAGACTTGGTCCCAGGCTCTGCACATTTTTATTTGTTGCTTTGGAGGTTGATCAAGTAAGCATGATGCAGTGTGTCCAGGGTGTGCTGAGGAAGAGTTCTCCGAATAGAGGAGTCAGTGTGCACGGAGCGTCAAAAACAGTACTGTGTAAAATGTTGGAGCTTGATTTGACTGGGTGTGCTGTAGAAGAAAAGTCCCTGTGAGCTGAGGATGTGATGGAACCATGGCCATTGATGCACAGTGAATGATCTATTCAGCACGGGATTGAAAATTCTTCCTGAATATTATACTAAAGGCCGTTGAATATTATGGGAATAGTTGCAGGATGTTATTCTCTCGGTGGGAGGCCCGGTGTATAGCTTGCCTGTGTGTCAGATGAGTGAAGGAGTGGATTGGGTAGATTTCCCCTGGCTAGGGAGTCCAGAACAAGGGGATCTTTAAACAGCCTTTACATTAACACTTAGTTATGCATGTGTATTGGATGCTGGGCACTGTTCTCCGACTGACTGAATGGATAATACAATGGGGATGGAGGGATGGGGAGGAAGATGTAATTGATGTTCTCCTCCATTTGTGGAGGGGGTGGCAAGGGTGGTTGGCAGTGAAATCAGTCAGGATTTCTGATCCAATTGAATGGTCCCCACTGGTGGCTGTGGACTGGCCACAATGGGATTGAGGTGGTCCCAGAGGTGGCTTAGTAGTCATCGCATTTGTGCTTGATTGGAGTTCATATCTTCAGAACTGTCGGGGTCGGTGTAGAAAAAAAACCATTTAAATAAATATTGATCCCACTTTTATTGAACTGAGTTGGACAAACTCTGAATCACTCGCTCCAACATCGCCAACACCCAGCACTGTTGGGATGTTTGACTCATATTGTACCGTTGTCATATTCGCTACTTGGAAATATTTTATCCTGTTTTAGGTTGAGGTGAGTTGACATCACACAGTTCAGTAAATTTGCAATTGTATAACACATAGGATGGTAAATAATCCAAACTTTTTAGTTTACTGGTCAATACTTTCTAAATGAACAATTTGAAGTTTTTTGAGCACTGTACAATGCCTTGTACAGTCTGTATAGAAGATGATTCTGGCTGTCCACCACTGTGCATCGAACACAACAGTAACATTTGGGAGAGGGGGTGGGGAATTCCTTGTGTTCTTTAGGAACTTCTGTTGTTCGGTTGTGACATTCCCTTCCACTTTTAAAATTATGTTTCGTAAAATCTGGACATGTAAGTTCTCGAGTGCAGC
This sequence comes from Scyliorhinus torazame, assembly GCF_047496885.1. NCBI lineage: Eukaryota > Metazoa > Chordata > Chondrichthyes > Carcharhiniformes > Scyliorhinidae > Scyliorhinus > Scyliorhinus torazame. Next base: position 118,361,933 of record NC_092724.1, on the reverse strand, counting down.
TCAGTTCAGGAATTACTATGTGTGAGGGAGCAGCTCTGTCAGCAGTCACTTGCATCTCCACTCCCATATGACTCCTGTACTCCATTCCAATTCCCATCACATTCACTTGCAAACATTTCTTGCTATTTAGTCAAGAATGAGCTGAAGAATTGAAGATGTTTTTTTTTATCAACGGGGTCGCACACTCTGAACTCAATGGTATTGACTCTTGATATAGCACAATTCACACAAAGGGCACTTCGACATTGAGCCAGAGCTTGGAAAATTGTTTCGGAGAATGGACTAAGCAACACCTGAAGAGCCACTCGAAAGAGGTGGCGTGTATATTGAGTAAGGGGATGCGAGAGGAGCATCAGGTGTAGCCAAGGTCGTCATCGGGCCACTGACTGGTTTAGGGCAGAGGGTGTGAAGGTTGGGTGGGGGGGGGGGGGTGGCTGTAGGGCTGTAGCATATGGTGGGAGGTGGTGACTGGGTGAGGATTGTAGCATTGAGTGGGGATTGTAGGGCAGAATGTAGCAGTGGCAGGATGGATGGGTGCAGGCCTAGGGATGTAGCATGTGGCCGGGGTCGTAGGGGTGGGGGTGGGTTGTAAGGCACGGGATGAGAGGTTGTAGGGCAGGGGCTGAGGGGTCGTGCGACGGGTGTTGGGAGTAATGAGGGGATGGAGGGCAGGGTGATGAGTAATGGGGTGCAGTGTGATGTGCGTGGTTGAGAGTTTCAGTACCAATGAGATTGAGATAAAAATGGAGGCAGGTGATTTTATGGGGATGCAATTATCTGAATGACGAGTTATCAATGTGAAACTCCTCTGGGATATTCCTCCTCTGTGGAAATAGGGGCTGGAACTGAGATTCATGGTACAAGGGGCAGCGCGATAGCATAGTGGTTAGTACAGTTGCTCCACCGCTCCAGGGTCCCAGGTTCGATTCCCGGTTGGGTCACTGTCTGTGTGGAGTCTGCACGTTCTCCCCGTGTCTGTGTGGGTTTCATCCGGGTGCTCCGGTTTCCTCCCACAGTCCAAAGATGTGGGATTAGGTGGATTGACCATGTTAAATTGCCCTTAGTGTCAAAAAAATATTAAATGGGGGTTACTGGGTTACGGGGATAGGGTAGATACGTCGGCTTCAGCAGAGTGCTCTCTGTAAGGGCTGGTGCAGACTCGATGGGCCGAATGGCCTCCTGCACTGTAAATTGTATGATTCTATAAGTTTTCTGGTGAGACCCAAAATAGAAAACTTCCATTGGCCGGGTGTTATTGTGATTGAGCCCAGCCCTGCTACGCAAATGGGGACATTCTGACAGGTGTATTGGCAGTGGTGTGTTGTCAGGGCTGTAGCTAGAAGCTTGTGGGTAATGTTGAGTGGTAAAGCAAAAAGTGCAGAGGATACTGGAAGTTTGCAGAGGGATTTGGAAATGCTAAGTGAATGGGCTCGGGTCTGGCAGATGGAATACAATGTTGACAAATGTGAGGTTATCCATTTTGGTAGGAATAACAGCAAAAGGGATTATTATTTAAATGATAAAATATTAAAACAAGCTGCTGTGCAGAGAGACCTGGGTGTGCGAGTGCATGGGTCGCAAAAAGTTGGTTTACAGGTGCAACAGGTGATTAAGAAGGCGAATGGAATTTTGTCCTTCATTGCTAGAGGGATGGAGTTTAAGACTAGTGAGGTTATGCTGCAATTGTACAAGGTGTTAGTGAGGCCACACCTGGAGTATTGTGTTCAGTTCAGTTTTGGTCTCCTTACTTGAAAAAGGACGTACTGGCACTGGAGGGTGTGCAGAGGAGATTCACTAGGTTAATCCCAGAGCTGAAGGGGTTGGATTACGAGGAGAGGTTGAGTAGACTGGGACTGTACTCGTTGGAATTTAGAAGGATGAGGGGGGATCTTATAGAAACATATAAAATTATGAAGGGAATAGATAGGATAGATGCGGGCAGGTTGTTTCCACTGGCGGGTGAAAGCAGAACTAGGGGGCATAGCCTCAAAATAAGGGGAAGTAGATTTAGGACTGAGTTTAGGAGGAACTTCTTCACCCAAAGGGTTGTGAATCTATGGAATTCCTTGCCCGGTGAAGCAATAGAGGCTCCCTCATTAAACGTTTTTAAGATAAAGATAGATAGTTTTTTGAAGAATAAAGGGATTAAGGGTTATGGTGTTCGGGCCGGAAAGTGGAGCTGAGTCCACAAAAGATCAGCCATGATCTCATTAAATGGTGGAGCAGGCTCGAGGGGCCAGATGGCTTACTCCTGCTCCTAGTTATGTTCTTATGTACTACATTTGTATAGGATCAGAAGGAATGCAAACTTTGGACATGCTGTGGGAGAATGCATGGGCAAGGGAGATGTGGTTACATTAGAACAGAGAGGGATCATAGAACCCTCCAGCCCACAAGGAGGTTATTCGGTGTGTCTGTCTGTGTGTGTGTGTCTGTGTTCTTCATATGATGAGACATATACAAGTAACATTGAAGTGATCCAAAGACACGAATCAGGATGGGAAATACACCAGTTTCACATCCTTGATCAAAGATTTGGAATGGGAATCACTACAACAAAGGAGGGAGAAAAATAGACTGACGGCGTTCTATAAAATTTGAAATGGGCTGGTGGGAGTTGACAGAAATGGTACCTGGTGCCCTCTGGTAATGACAAAACATGAGGTTGCTACCCACACACAGACCATTTGTTGCCAAAATTGTGCCTCAGCAAGAATAATCCCACAATGGAAGAAGATGGCAAAGGAAATAGTCACAGCCCCATCACTTAAAATCTTCAAGACCGTTTGGATCTTCCATTTATAAATTTCCGTAATCAGGAAAACCAACACAGCAGGTCATGCCTGGTTTAACTCGTGTCACCCATGGAAATGTTGACGCAATAAGGATAGCTAAAGTAGAAGAGTGGGTGTCAATCATGAAAACCGGAGCACCCGGAGGAAACCCACACAGACACTGGGAGAATATGCACACTCCACACAGTCACATGAGATCGGAATCGAACCCGAGTCCCTGGTGCTATGAGGCAGCAGTGCTAACCACTGTGCCGCAGTGTGGGTGCCACAGTGGAGCTATCATGGAGTAGCAGGTGGTGAGTTTCCTAGACTTGAATATTTCTTTCTTCCTGAGACACAACATCCTGGCTCCTTTGCTAGGCTGTCTGATTTGACCTTTGATTTGTGATTGCTCTGCTGTACGCCCGCTGTGACACTGAAGAGGGCACAGAGGATGGAAAAGGAAAGTCATGAATTTAAATAGAACATTTCCTGATCTCAAGATTTCACAGCCAATGAAAGTGTTGCCACTGATTTGGAAACACTGTGGCTAATCCACGAGCTCCCACAAGCAGCACACACGATAATGGCCTGATTGGTTGTTTTGGTCATGTTGGTTAGCTCTGTTGTCTGACAGCTGGTTTGTGATGCAGAGCAACGCCAATTGCTCAGGTTCAATTCCCGTACCGGTTGAGATTATTCCATGAACCTTGCCCCTCACCGGAGGAGTAGTGACCCTCAGGTTAAATCCCCACCAGTCAGCTCTCGCTCTCTCTCTCTCACACTCACACTCTCACACTCTCACACTCTCACACTCTCACACTCTCACACTCTCACACTCTCACACTCTCACACTCTCACACTCTCACACTCTCACACTCACACTCACTCACAAAAACAAACAGCCCAGGGCCTGTTGTGTTCTTCATTTGGCTTCTTCATGTAGCATAAGCTGCTTCCTTGATGTATCTCTGACAAAGGAAGGTTCAGACTTGGAGATGGGTTTAACACATTTATTGAACAGTTAACAATTCTCCTACTTGAGTTCGACTCTCCTGCTAATCTTGCTATAGTGACTCAGTCTAACTAACCATTCTGCTCTAAGCCATGTGGTGGGTGTGATGCTTCTGATCTGCCCCTGTCCTTTTCTGTGTGTCGCCTGTGGAAAGAGAAAGAGCATTTTATATGGGTTGCCACCTTGTGGTAGTGTTGCCTCTGGGTGTCTTGACTGCCCATTGGTCGTGTCCTACTCTGTGTTCATTGGCTGTATGTCTGCATGTCATGACATCTCCGGTGCTCCCTCTAGTGTTTATTTAGTCATAGTGTATTTACATTAACCCCTTGTGTATTCACAGTGATGCATATCACCACAGGGTCCTCTGGGACTTTGGTGACTTTTGCGGAGGGTTAGGAATAAGAAAAACAAGAATAAGAATTTTAAACTGGAGACATTGGGGGCGGCATGTGGCGTAATGGTTAGCACTGGGACTGCGGCGCTGAGGACCTGGGTTCGAATCCCAGCCCTGGGTGACTGTCTGTGTGGAGTTTGCACATTCTCCCCATGTCTGCATGGGTTTCACCCCCACAACCCAAAGATGAGGCGGGAAGCCCCTGGACCCTATAAAGTAAGTGGCCAAGTTCAGATCGCTCTCTCTCTCTCTCTCCCTTCTTCACCTGCTCGCAACCTTCACAAGAACCTTCGACAAAGAACCGTAAGTCTGACTCCAGCGATCGCTACCCGATAGAGATTCCTAGCCATCGACCCGTATCAGCCTTTTTGAATCCCGCAGGCCAGATCCAATTCGATAAACTATTTGTTGCCTGACCTGGTGGGCCATCTCCTAAAGTTAAATATTGGCCAGTAGTGGTAGGTTTTGATATAGATAGTAGGATTATCGTGCAAGTATTGATTGCTGTACATAATAAATGACCATTGATTTCAGTCTTACTAAGCGGTGTGCTGACTTATTAATCATAACTCGAGCTTGAACCACGTGGCGGTATCAGAAAGATACCTGGCGACTCGTGAGCAAAGGTGACATAATCAGAGCTAATAAAACTAAGGCTAATAAGAGCAACATTGGAAGAGAGGAATAATTAAAGGAGGATATATTTCCATCACTTTCTGGTCATTGGATATTGAACTTGACACAATTGAGGGAATTATTTGTTTGTTTTTTAAAAATATATTTTTATTCTCCGCCTTTTTCACATTTTCTCCCGAATTTACACCCACCAACAATAAACAATAATCAGCAACAGATTTTTCGGACAATGCTCGGCACAACATCGAGGGCCGAAGGGCCTGTTCTGTTCTATGTTCTATATCAATCCCCATAAGAATAACAAAAATCCCATCCTCCCACCAACCCCCAAACGTTAGCCTGCAGGTTTACACAAACAAATGACAAAAAGGAATCAGGGGTTACCCATAGTCATCCTTAATATACACAGCCAGCCTCCCCCCCCCCCCCCCCCCCCCCCAACTAATGTTCGATGTTATCCAGTTCTTGAAAGTGCATAATAAATAGTGCCCATGACAGGGATGCCCTATGTCCCCCCGCCCCCTGCTGTTTGCACTTGCGATTGAGACGTTGGTCATCGCATTAAGAAGTTCGGGAGCATGGAAAGGAATAGTGCGGGGGGGGGGATAGAGCATAGGTGTCCTTATATGCCGACGACCTGCTGCTGTATGTGTCGGAACTGAGTGCGTCGATAGGAGGAATATTGGAGCTACTGCGAGTATTTGGGTCTTTCTCGGGGTACAAGCTGAACCTGGACAAGAGTGAGTATTTTGTGGTGTCTCAGCCAGGTGTGGGGGCAGGGGTTGGGGGGCTGCCATTCTGTAGGGCAGGGACTCACTTTAGGTATCTGGGAGTGCAGGTTGCCCGGGAGTGGGGAGGCTTCGCAGGTACAACATCACTAGGGGAGAGTGAAAGCCGATCTGGCAAGGTGGGATGGTCTTCCTCTGTCACTGGCAGGTCGGGTACAGGCGGTTAAAATGAATGTGTTGCCACGATTCCTGTTTATTTTTCAATGCCTACCGATTTTCCTGCCAAAGTCTTTTTTCAGGGAGATTGAGGGAAGGATTACCCCATTCATATGGGGAGGGAAGGTGGCCAGAGTGAGAAAGGTGCTGCTACAGAGGGGAAGGCAGGCAGGGGGTTTGGGTCTCCCGAACCTGATGTACTACAACTGGGCAGCGAATGTGGAGAAGGAACGGAGGGTTGATTCCCAGTGGGTCAGAATGGAGGAGAGTTTGTGCAGGGGGTCGGGGCTGAAAGCTCTAGCAACAGCGCCGCTCCGGGGAAATATTCAGGGAGTCCGGTAATAATAGCTTCATGAAAATCTGGAGGCAGTTTCGCCAACACTTCGGGTTGGGGGCAGGGTCAAAAGAAATGCCGATTCGGGGGAACCACAGATTTGAGCCAGGGAGGTGGGATGGAAGTTTGGAAATGGGAAGAGAAGGGGATAAAGACGTTAAAAGATTTGTTTCTTCGGGGCCGGTTTGCAGGATTGAGGGAGCTGGAAGCGAAGTATGGCCTGGAGTAGGGAGAAGTGTTTAGATACATGCAGGTTCGAGATTTTGCCACAAAGGAGATACAGAGCTTCCCGGCGGAACCGGCCTTCACATTGCTGGAGGAGGTGCTGACGACAAGGGGACTGGAGAAGGGGGCAGTGTCAGTGGTGTAAGGAGCTATTCTGGAAGAGGATAAGGCACCACTGGAAGAGATCAAAGCAAAGTGGGAGGAAGAGCTGGGAGAGGTTATAGAGGAGAGGGTCTGGTGTGAGCTGCTCCGGAGAGTGAATGCCTCCACCTCATGTGCACGGTTGGGGCTGATACAGCTGAAGATGGTATATAGAGGTCTTTCAGATTATGAGAAGATTTCTAAGGTTGGACACAGGAAGATGTTGCCACTTGTGGTCGAAACAAGAACTAGGGATCGTAAATACAAGACTGTCACTATAAGGAATTGAGAAGAAACTTCTTCATCCAGAGAGAAATTAGAATATGGGACTTGTTCACACAGGGACTGGACCCGGGTCGCGTTGCTGGCCAGCACTGGGATTTCAGTTGTCAGATACTCGAGCACAGCAGCCAGGTAGGCCGGGGCTCCGGCACCCACACGCATAGTTGCCCCCTCCCAGGAGTCTGAGAATACAGCTCACCGGGAACTGCAGTCCAGCCAGATAAGAGCGAGAGTTGGCCTTGGCCTGAGCTTTACCACACTTCCCTCTTCTAGACAGTGCCACAACCTTGTAAGGCAAATAGTCCCGATGCAATTAACAGGAAGCTGGGTAAACACTGGAGAGGAAGGAATAGAATGATAGGATGATGGAATGTGATGAAGAGGGGGCAGTGGGAGACTCACGTGGAGCGTGAACACTGGCATGGACCTTTGGACTCTTACTGTGCTCTAACATTTGATTGTAATTCTGTGAAGTTAACAATAGTGTTAGCCAGATTTAAGGTAAACAAATTGCAGAATCTGATGGTTTATCTCTTGGGAGCTTAAGCAAAGAAATAGAAGAAATAGCAATGAACGCGACTATACATTGAAAATCTTGTGCCAGGAGATAGGAGGGAGGTGAATTTTGCCTGCCCCTGCCTTCCTCGCGCACCCACCACCTTCAAAAAAAAAAAGAGATAAAGACAATTCAGCCTTAATTGACCAGTTAGTTTCACTCGGGTCGTTGGTAAACAGAGTCTATAATACTGGGGGGAATTAATGAACACTTGGAGAAACCTAAGCTAATTGCAAAGAGAATTGAAACAAAAATATTTTTAGACAGAAAGAGGTGTTTGAGCTTGGGATTCTCTGTCATGACTTGTTTGTGAATCAAAATCCATGAAAATTAAAAGCTGGAAATTGGAAAGTTGCATGAGAAAGGCAATTATCAGAGTGTGGGACGCAAACAGGGCACACACACAGCACAGAAGGAGGCCTCTCAGCCTGTTGCCTAAACAGCCTCTTGTGCTGAGGGAGGGAACCTTCACAGCAGTTTGTCCAGAGTGAAGGATTTAACTATGATTGTAGCCTTCTCCACCCTCGCATACAGCAAAGTCTCTACAGATAATGTGCGTATGTGCTATGAGTATTCGTAGATCGAGAACAGACTTATCCTGGCTCTGTTATTTCTGTAACAAAAGGTTCCCTTGCATGCTTATCCTGATTCATAGGCCTTACAGGGAGGGCAGTGAGCAGCGTATGGTTAGTTCCTAGCTGTTTGACGTGCCTGGCTCAGGTGTCCCAGGAGTTACACTTACACCTGTGCGTACCTGTCTGTGTCGAGGGATGGAAACCTTGGTATTTGATTGGGGAAGGCTAATTACAACAACATTGGGCAGCTGTTTGAAATCAACTTCTGACATGTGGGTGTCTTTCAAATATCAGTTGATTAGAATTCAGGACCGGCATGTTTCTGTGAGGATTAAGGATCAGTATGGCAAGTTTCAGGAACCTTAGATAATTGTGAGCCTATTCAAAAAAAAAAAGGAAGCATTTGTAAAGGTCTAGAAGGCTGAGAACAGTCAAAGCCCCTGAAAAATATAAAGTAGGAAGGAACTTAAGCAAGGAGTTAGGAGGGCTAAAAGGGGTCATGAAATGTACTTGGCAAACAGGATTAAGGAGAATCCCAAGGCATTTTATACGTATATGAAAAAAAATAGCAAGATGATAGCCAGGGAAAGGGTTGGCCCACTCTAGGATGGAGGAGGGAATCGATGCGTGGAGCCAGAGGAAATGGTGAGGTATTAAATGAGTACTTTGCATCAGTGTTCACCAAAGAGAATGGCTTGGTGGATGATGAGTCTTGGGAAGGGTGTGTAGATATTCCGGGTCATGTAGATATCAAAAAGGAGGTGGTGGTTGGCGTCTTAAAAAGCAGTGAGGTATAAGTCCCCAGGGCCTGATGGGCTATACCTCTAGAATACGGAGAGAGGTAAGGGAGGATATTGCTGGGGCCATGACAGAAATCTTTGTATCCTCATTGGCTACAGATGAGGTCCCAGAGGACTGGAGAACAGCCATTGTTGTTCCTTTGTTTAAGAAGGGATAACCCATGAAATTGTAGGCCAGTGAGCCTTACTTCAGTGGTAGGGAAATTATTGGAAAAGATTCTTAGGGACAGGATTTACACTCATTTGGACACAAATGGACTGATTAGTGAAAAGCAGCATGGTTTAGTGAAGGGGAGGTCGTGTCTCACTAACTTGATCGAGTATTGTGAGGAAGTGACAAAGATGATTTATGAAGGTAGGGCAGTGGATGTTGTCACATGGACTTCAGTAAATCCTTTTACAATGTCCCTCATGGAGGCAGGCACAAAAGGTGAAGTCACACGGGGTCAGTTGAGCTGGCAAGATGGATGCGGAACTGGTTCGGTCATAGAAGACAGAGGGTAGTGGTGGAATGATGCTTTTCTGAATGGAAGGCTGTGACTAGTGGTGTTCCACTGGGACCTTTTGTTGTTCATAGTATATATAAGTGATTTGGAGGAAAATGGAGCTGGTTTGATTTTTTGCGGACGACGCAAAGATTGGTGGTGTTGGGCATCGTGAAGAGGATTGTCAGAGGATATTGCAGGATATAGATCGGTTGGAGACTTGGGAGGAGAAATGGCTGATGGAGTTTAATCCGGACAAATGTGATGTTAATGCATTTTGGAAGGTCTAATCCAGGTTGGAATTATACAGTAAATGGCAAAACCAGTGGGAATATTGACAGGCAGAATATTGACTGGGCGTTCAAGTCCTCTGCTCCCTGAAAGGAACAACACAGATGGTCAAGGCAGTTAAGAAGGCATACGCCATGGGACATTGAGTATAAAAATTGGCAAATCATGCTGCTGCTGTACAGAACCTTGTTTAGGCCACATTTGAAATATTGAGCATAATTCTGGCCACGCTACCAGTAGGATGTGGATGCTTTGGAGAGGCTACACAAGAGGTTTACAGGGATGTGGCTGGTCTGGAGGATATTTGCTTTGATAAACTCGGATTGTTTTCACTGGAGGTTGAAGGGCGACTTGAGAGAGGTTTGCAAGTTATCAGTGACATGGACAGAGTGGATGGTCAGAAGCTTTTTCCCAGGGTGGAAAAGCCAATTACTAGGGGAACATAGGTTTAAGATGCAACAGGAATAGTTTAGAGGAAATATATGAGGCAAGTCTTTTTACACAAGAGGGTGGTGAGTGTCTGGAATGCGCTGCTGGAGAAGGTGATGGTTGAAGCAGATATGATGGTGGCATTTGAGGCATCTTGACGAGTACATTTTTGAAAAATAAATTTAGAGTACGCAATGATTTTTTTTTTCCAATTAAGGGACAATTTAGCATGGCCAGTCCACATAACGTGCACATCTTTTTGGGTTGTGGGGGCGAGACCCACGCAGGGGAGAATGTGCAAACGCCACACGGAAAGTGACCCGGGGCCGGCCGGGTCTTCGGTGCCGTGAAGGCAGCAGTGCTAACTACTGCACCACCGTGCTGCCTTTCTCTTGACGAATACATGAATCGGATGGCAATAGAGGGATATGCACCCCGAAAGTGCATACGGTTTTAGTTTAGACCAGCATCATGATCGGCTCCGGATTGGGGCGCTCAAGGGCCTGTTCCTGTACTATTTATTGTGCTTTGGTACCTCAACTTGCAGACTGGCTGGTTTTGAATATGTTCAGATTGCCTCATTTCGTGGAGTTCTGAATTACTGAGTCGTCCTGTTCAGGTTCACAGGATGTTGTTACGACACCCTGGAGAAATGTGCAGTCAATTCCAGCCCCACTCATCCCAGAGTCAAAACACAAGTGAATTAACCAATATAATTCTTATAAGAATTCCTGAAGTCTTTGGCCCTTGGCTGCCCAATAATTACAGTTACCAGGTTTGTAAGTTTAAACACGATTGCTGTTTTTTATGCCAAGAATTATAATGCAATGTGTGCAGTAAATACGACTGGTTAACTAGCTAATACCTACTACCTCCTTTAACTGTTCCACCCTCTACCCACCCATACAAGACAGACAAACAGAGTGGGAAAAGGGGTGAAAAATAATAAGGATGAAAGCCAAAAGTGAAAAGTCTTTACTTCCAATAGTGGTTCTTTAGCACACTTTCCTCACATCAAGCTTGCAGATTAGAATCTCTGGTTTGCAACTTGTAATGGGCTTCTTTGTAGAGTCATTCATTCAGGGTTCCCGGAGTTTATAAAATGTAGAACTCTCGACAGTAGGCTTTCTGGAGTGACACCTAACTTTCCATCAAACTGAGTCGTCAGCTCAAGGTTTGCATTCACGTCTCTAGCTTTCTGGTGAGCGAGGTGGTCGGTTCTGGACTCTGCAAATACTTAAAGATTCATCCAGGCTCTCTGCCAGCTCAGAAACACAGCCTTTCTAGAGAAAGATGGAGAGGATAGCAGGTCCTTTCCTGGTCTACCAAGATCAAAACTGAAACCTAAACGCAACCCTTGGAGCTCTGAAAAACACTGCAGTGGGATCAGATCCAATCACCACCTGTTACTGGGAAGAGCACAGCCGTTTGGGTCAATTCGTTGGCCACCAGCCAAATCAATCAAACAGAGTTCCAGCTAATCTGTTGGCGGTGCCGGTCAGTGTACAACTCCAGTATGAATCAGCACAATGATCTCTCGTGCTGCTGAAATTGTCTGCTTGAATTAATGGTACAGGTCACTTGCCTTAAAGACTCGTATCCATTAATCGTCCATGAATCAAAAATGTTGTGCCATAAATAAATGGGAAATAAGGGAATAAACAGGAAGGACTGTTACAATGTGATGAGGAAGATCCAACTGTCACTTACTGTCATTCATTTTTACCTGTGACAACACTGCTGTGTCCGAGGACCGCTAGTCACTCTGTTCTGTACAAGTTGAACTGGGACACTCTCACTCACTACAGAACTTAAGGGTCAGAAGTGTGATTCTGTACACACCTTTTGACATGCGCATGAAAGCTGACTCCATTACGGAGCGTTGCCTGAATCTGTCACCCACAATTGGAGATGTTGAATTGTAAACAGGGGGTTGACAGCTGCTGTTGGCGAGATTGTGGTGTATGTCCCACAAATAACAATCTGGACTGTTGGGGTCAGCAGGCAAACCACAGCATCAGGACTTCCAGAGTTGGTATTGTGAGCTCCCCCACAACACTCACCCAGTTCTCTGGTGCCCTCCCTGCTCTTTGGCACCCCTCACCCCATCCAGCCCCTGCTCTCTCTGGCGTGCCTAGCCCCCTCACACTCCTGCATGTTGCCCCTGCTCTCTGGCGCCCCGCCCTGTGAGTAATGTCAGGTTAGTTACAGCCTCTCATTTCCTGTTCGTGTTAACTGTGGAGCTTTAATATTACCTGTTCAGCATATTGCTCTCATAATCAGTGGACTACTTGGCACTGGTGAGTTTCGAACTTTAAACAGGCCAGGAGGTCCTTCAACTCCTAGTGTGTGCTGGCTGTTTGACAGTGCAATCTAAACCTCGTCCACTGTCTCTCCCTCTCTACATAGCCCATATCAATTGCAAACTAGTGTAATCTAACTGCCCTGAGTAGCACTGTATCTGCCCATGCTTCGGACATTTATTTTTTGATTTCAAGGATGATGTGCTTTCTAAGCCTCCCCTTTCCACCAAAAACTCCCCCTATAGACAGAGATTTCTTTGACCTCCCCCTCCCACTCTTGACTATTTCAGTTTATTGATTCCTCAATTACTGCATTCCAAATCAGAGTAAATGATCTTTTCCTACTTCATTGGATCAAAGGTCTTTGCAATTATAGACACCTGTAATAAAATCTCCGCTGCTATGGAAATGGTTCCAACCAACTTAAATGAGTATGCCACCACCATCACAGACTTCATCAGCAAATGTGTGGACGACTGCGTGCCAAAGAAAGCAGTACGTGCGTTCCCCAACCGGAAACCATGGCTCAATCGCGAGATTGACTCCCTACTGAAGGACAGATCTGAGGCATTCAAGGCAGACAACCCTGACCTATACAAGAAATCCAGGTACGACCTCTGCAAAGCCATCCGGAATGCCAAGAGAGAATATCAAACCAAGCTAGAGTCACAGACAGACTTTCGGTGGTTGTGGCAAGGACTAAACAACATAACGGGCTACAAAGCGAAGCCGAACAGTATCTCTGGCAGCTGCGCACCCCTCCCCGATGAACTCTATGCATTCTATGCCCGGTTCGAGCAGGTAACCAACAATCCGCTGGCGAGTGCCCCAGCAGCCCATAATTCATCCATACCCACCATCACAGCTTCCGAAGTCCGATTGGCCTTCCTGAAAGTGAACCCTCGGAAGGCGACGGGCCCAGACGGGATCCCTGGTCGTGCACTCAGAGCCTGCGCGGACCAGCTGGCAGAGGTATTCACGGACATCTTTAACCTGTCCCTACTCCACTCCGAGGTCCCCACCTGCTTCAAGAAGACCACCATCATACCGGTACCAAAGAAGAACCAGGCAACGTGCCTCAATTACTACCGACCAGTGGCCCTGACTTCAGTCGTAATGAAGTGCTTCGTGAGGTTGATCATGAAGCGCATCACCTCCATACTCCCAGAATGCCTTGATCCACTGCAATTCGCATACCGCTGCAACCAGTCCACATCAGACACCATTTCCCTGGCCCTACACTCATCCCTAGAGCATCTCGAAAACAAGGACTCCTACATTAGACTCCTATTTATTGACTACAGCTCCGCCTTCATCACCATAATCCCAGCCAAGCTCATATCAAAGCTCCAAAACCTAGGACTTGGCTCCCCACTCTGCAACTGGATCCTCGATTTTCTGACCAACAGACCACAATCAGTAAGAATGAACAACAGCACCTCCTCCACAATAGTCCTCAACACCGGCGCCCCGCATGGCTGCGTACTTAGCCCCCTACTCTACTCCCTGTACACAAACGACTGCATGGCAAAACTTGGTTCCAACTCCATCTACAAGTTTGCTGACGATACGACCATAGTGGGCCGGATCTCGAATAACAATGAGTCTGAATACAGGAGGGAGATAGAGAACCTAGTGGAGTGGTGTAGCGACAACAATCTCTCCCTCAATGCCAGCAAAACTAAAGAGCTGGTAATTGACTTCAGGAAGCAAAGTACTGTACACACCCCTGCCAGCATCAACGGGGCCGAGATGGAGATGGTTAGCAGTTTCAAATTCCTAGGGGTGCACATCTCCAAAAATCTGTCCTGGTCCACCCACGTCGACGCTACCAAGAAAGCACAACAGCACCTATATTTCCTCAGGAAACTAAGGAAATTCGGCATGTCCACATTGACTCTTACCAACTTTTACAGATGCACCATAGAAGGCATCCTATCGGGCTGCATCACAGCCTCGTATGGCACCTGCTCGGCCCAGGACCGCAAGAAACTTCAGAGTCGTGAACACCGCCCAGTCCATCACACAAACCTCCCATCCATTGACTCCATCTACACCTCCCGCTGCCTGGGGAAAGCGGGCAGCATAATCAAAGACCCCTCCCACCCGGCTTACTCACTCTTCCAACTTCTTCCATCGGGCAGGAGATACAGAAGTCTGAAAACACGCATGAACAGACTCAAAAACAGCTTCTTCCCCACTGTCACCAGACTCCTAAATGATCCTCTTATGGACTGACCTCAGTAACACTACACCCTGTATGCTTCATCCGATGCCAGTGCTTATGTAGTTACATTGTATATGTTGTGTTGCCCTATTATGCGTTTTCTTTTATTCCCTTTTCTTGTCATGTACTTAATGATCTGTTGAGCTGCTCGCAGAAAAATACTCTTCACTGTACCTCGGTACATGTGACAATAAACAAATCCAATCCAATCCAGTGTTTCCATCTCTCCTCAAATAAAGCTTCCGATCGCCGCCATCCTCCTTTTCCAATCTACACTGTGCAGTCTTGCTGGCTTTAATGTCCACTTGCGGAAGAGCCCTCCCCGTGACTAACCCAACCCTTTCAATGCATTTATCATCTCTTTCTCCTTGTAGTCTGTGCCTCTATTTCAATCTGAAGTTCAATTGATCCCGTTCAGGCTTCGCCTGATGAAAACTCAGCAGAGATTAGCTTTGATAAGACGATATGAAGTTATTGAATTTTGGTTACATCCATCGTCTCTCACTAAATCCCCTAAAACGGACAATTGTTCCGCACTGCCGCGCCGGGGGTGTGACACTCGCCCGATGTTGCCCCTCCGGCAAGACAAGGAAGTTCATTAACTTGATAACAGTCTGAGTCCAACTCCCTTCAGACCCAACATCCTGTCACAGTGCAACATGTGCTGGTAAGGTAATTGGTGGCAGGGCTTGATTGTAATCTGCCATCAAACACTCCCATGACAGGTACAGCACGGGTTAGATGGGGATAAAAGTGCTTTTTGCTGGCAGCTTGATGTACTGGTCCCACCGTGCTTGTTCATGATGCAGCAGATGCTTCTTGCCTAAGATTCTGAGGGTCATACAATTTATAGCAGGTGCACTTTCCCAGAACCTTTCAATACGGTGTCTGTTTCTGTATCCACAGTAATCTCAATTATTTGGCACGGCATGAATGTCGATTTTGAACCTGCAGTGTTCCAGTAATGTGCTGCTGCTCCTGAAATAATTAAATTCTGACTTCAGAAAGATCTTCCATCTCAAACATTGGGTGGTCTTTTTGAGCACTAAATCCTTTCAACGGTTGCTATGTAACAGCCCATATCTTTCAATACGCTATGATAATGGGATTTCTCTGGGGTAAAGCTTTAATTGTACTCCAGCTGAGGCCACAGCTCCCACACCACTACTTCGTAATGCGAATACAGGAGAAGAGACAGATCAGAGCCATTCCTTAACTGAAGCTGGAGAAATTGCAGTGATGGCTGGTCAGGAGAGTGTTGAAGTCAGACAGCAAATTTAAGGACTGTAGAGTGTTGGAACAATATTTAAGTCACTGCTTGTGTTTAACAGGCTGTTGTGGCCGGCGGTCTCTGTTTGACGGTCTGTGTCGGGCTGTCGCGTTTGACGGGCTGTCGCGTTTGACGGGCTGTCGCGTTGTGTTCGGGGCTCTTGTGTTCGGGCTGGTGTGCCCGGGGCTCTTGTGTTCGGGCTGGTGTGCCCGGGGCTCTGTGTTCGACGGGCTGGTGTGCCCGGGGCTCTGTGTTCGACGGGCTGGTGTGCCCGGGGCTCTGTGTTCGACGGGCTGGTGTGTTGTGTTCGGGGCTCTGTGTTTGGGGGGGCCTCTGTATTTGACTCTGTTGGTTCTCTCTGGAAACATAGCCTGAATACTAATGAGCAATGCCTTGTTTTGTTTTACAGGACCTCTCCCACATTTGCTTGTGAATGGGGATCTCGAGCAGAAGGTAGAAAACTCCTCTTATTTCAGTGCAGTACTGAGCTCTGTGGCAAAGTGATTTACTGGAGTCCATGTAAAAGCATCATTAAAGCAAAATGCCTCCATCTCGCAGCATTTTGAGGCTGTCCCCTGGCTGGCCATTTCCTTTTTTCCTTGTGAACGTGTTGTTTACACACGATGAAGATGTCTGTTTTTTTCCCCAAATGACCAAGGCATTTGGCACAATTCCTGAATTCCCTTGGCACCAGAGATACCAACTCTGGCTCAAGGCCTAATGTCATTAGCTCCTGCCTCCCAACAGCTCACCCAGTCAAATAACCGTCTCTCTCCAAACCCCACAATATTTATAACTTTATTTTAAATTTAGAGTACCCAATTATTTTTTTCCACTGAAGAGGCAATTTAGTGTGGCTAATCCACCTAAGCTGCACAACTTTGGGTTGTGGGGTGAATGTGCAAACTCCACACAGCCGGTGACCCGGGGCTGGCATTGAACCAGGGCCTTCAGACAGCAGTGCTAACCACGGTGTTGTGCCGCCCCTCAATTATTATAATTAATGGAAAATAAATTGTGTGCAAAGAAAATGAAAAGATTCACTTTTTTTTTTAACCGTGTCAATGACTTGCCTCCTGGGTTTGCAATATCCGCAAAAAGAATTCCAGGAAATTCCAGGGCAATCCTGGAGGATTGGCCAGCCCTTATTTGGCACCTCAGACTCTTCCAGATTCTCTCCTCCGCAAGGCCCAACTCTGCCCCAACCAAACCTACAACCTTTGTCATGTTTTTATCACCATGGGATCTTCTTGGCACCCGACTGGTTTGTTCTGTTCCAGGAGACTGTCTGTCTCCTGATTGTTTTGTTATTTTCTGCTGCATGCGATCCATGTCGGCTCTGAAATCGGCCACTGCCTTTGGATGAGCGCGTGTTCGGCTGGCTGGGATTGCAGTTCCCCAGTGTGCCCCCCCCCCCCCCAGGTGTACCCTCTAGCTCTCAGAATTGTTCTATCCGCCACTCTCTCATTCAGACCAGTTAGATTTATGCTGAAGAAACAAAATTTCTTTTGAGGCCTTCACTAAAATTTCACTATTTTTTGATGGAGATTATAACAGTATCAGAGCATTTGACCTGACCAGTTCCGTGTGGGCGTTTATCCTCCACAGGAGCAGCATCCTTATTCCATACACCTGACTGATGTCTTGGGTACTCTGCTACACAGACGAACCAACACGGTTGCGAATGGCACAACTCGGTTTTATTGCTAACATTTATTTGCAGTGGTAAACTGGTTACTGCGGTTCGACCATAACCCTAGATTCTGTGGACCTATTCCTAATACTATCTTGTAGTGGCACTCGGCACATGGTGGATGTCTGAGTGGCTTGCTGTGAGCTCTGTGCCCTGAGCTGTCTCCTGCTGGAATGCTCGGGAAGTGTCATGTTCCCTGTTTTGTAGTGTGTAGGCTCTTGCTTGTGATTGGCTGTGGTGTGTGTGTGTTGATTGGTCCGTTGATCTGTCCATCAGTATGTATGTATGTTTGTACCATGATGTTTACCTGAATGTTTACCCTTATCTCTTCAACACTTACTGAACAAATTCTTAAATGTTGACACTAACTATGCGTGTCACAGCCTGAAAATTCTCTGGGAAGAAGCTTCTGCTGTCTATTCAGTCTTGTATCTTTGTTCATTGGAAGTGATCTATTGCTATCCACTCTTTTCCGTCCTTAACAACTTTAATTCCTTCGTCACAATTTTAAATGCCAAATCACCTCGTTATTGTTTCAATCAATAACTATGCAGGAGGATGTGAATATCTCACACATCCGTGTGCAGAATGAAGATTAGTGGCATAATTCGGTGCAGTACCCTGAGCTGAAACTGATGGAGCTGCCTGAAGGATGAATGTTAGGCGACATGGTAGCACAGTGATTAGCACTGTTTCTTCACAGCGGTGGGTTTCCTTTGGGTGCTCAGGTTTCCTCCCACAAGTCCCGAAAGACGTGCTGTTAGGTAATTTGGACGTTCTGAATTCTCCCTCAGTGTACCCGAACAGGCGCTGGAATGTGGCGACTAGGGGATTTTCACAGTAACTTCATTGCAGTGTTAATGGAAGCCTACTTGTGACAATAAAGAGTATGATAAAACTTGCTGATCAGAGTAGAGACAATATTTCAGGTTGTGGGAGAGGACATTCTCGAAGCAGCAATACAAGATAATCACTAATAAATCCAATCAGGAATTCAGGAAAAATGCCTTTACCGAGCAGACTAAGTGATTAGAATGTGGAACTCATTACCACAGTAAGTGGTTGAGGTGAATAGTGTCATTGTATTTGAGGCAGAGAGGGAATAGAAAGATATGCTGATGGGATTAGATGAAGGATGGGAAGAGTTTGTGTGGAGTCATTGACAGCAGTATATAACACTATATATGACAGCTGTATATGACTGTATTTTCCATAGAATTGCGACAGTTCAGAAGGAGGCCATTAGGTCTGCACTAAACCTCTGAAAGAGCAGCCTGCCCAATCCCCCTGACCCCACCTAACCTCCGCAGCTTTGGACACGCGGGCAATTTTGCGTGGCCAATCAACCTAACCTGTGGACTGTGGGAGGAAACCCACGCAAACAAGGGTAGAATGTGCAAACTCCACACACCGTGAATTAGGGTATTTGACAGCTGTATATTACTATAGACAGATTTGGCTAAATAGCCACTTTGTGCTGTACAATTGATGTGTTCTTGATCTCTTTCTCTGATAGGACTCCCTTGATCTGCCTGGTACAATTTCCTTCCTGTCACTGTTATGGTTAAACCTCTACAGAAGTTGCAAAACAAGAACATGGGTTTCAGTCACCGATCACTTGCACCTTTTGTGCTGTTTGGGGCCTGGGTTACTTCCCTGTGTTTTTTTTTTTAATGGGTTTAATGCATAAACATCATGGAGGCAGCTGCTGAATTGTGACGATGGTACAAATAAAACCAGCAATCATAATTCATAACCGTTATAGACAATCATTGAAATAAAAATAACTTGTAAAATAATAAAATTATTGCACAATAATGATGATTCGGCACACACATAATTAGAATAGGTTGCAAAATGCAGGTGTCCTTAATTTACAGACTAAAAATGAAAGTTTAAGGCCTATAGATCACGCGTTTCGGATTAGCTTCATTAAATTCTAAATCATTAACATCCTATTTATGAATTTTATGAAGTAGGGGATTGGTCTGCCTTGTAGGCTGTCCGTTTATCCCGATTCTGTTTGCTGTTCGTTACCTAATCCACTATCCAGACTAATATATCACCCCCAACACCGTAAGTTCTTACCTTGCGCAGTAACCTTGTATGGTGGCAGCTTTTCAGATGTGTGTGGTGCACCTAAGAAAGAAAGCTCAAGAGTGTTTTCTAAATGGTGAGAAGCTCTGAACCATGAAAGAGCAGAAAGATGTAAGAAATTCTTCTCCTTGAGCTCTCTGCCCAAAGGCAAGTCCTTGATAATTATTCATTGAACCAGGACAACGTGCTGTAATTTTTTTAACTGAAGGTAGGGAAGAGGATAAAGGCTCCTACTTTCTATACTAATGTAACTTACCCGTCGTATATTTTGTGAATGACCTTCGGAAAAATTACCTTGTATAAACTTTGTTCAGTTAAACATTATTGGTCTTCATTCTCAGCCAGAACTGGGATTGAACCCTGTGCTGTTGGCCTTAATCTGATCCCTATCCTAGCTCTCTAGCCGATGGAGCTAACCAGCCCCCCTAGATGTGGGGATCTTAAGTACAGGAATCACTAAAAGCTCAAAGGACAGAGAATGTCTAAAATAATTTAATGACAAATGGAATCCTGGCCTTTATCTCGGAGAGGCTGGAACACAAAGGGCTGGAGGCTGTAACTATGAACTTCATTACAGTAGCTCTGGTTCTATTGCAGGAACAAGAGAGGTCTGTTTTAGCCCCATTTGAAGTGCAGAGAGTTAAATTATGAGCAGAGATTACACAAACTATGGTTGTATTCCTGGGAATTTAGATAGTTAAGACTTGATCAAGGTTTTTAAGTTGTTATGGGTAACGGGGAGTGTTTTTAAAAAAAAAATAATAATTTATGGAATGTGAATGTCTGTGGCTAGGCTAGCATTTATTGCCCAACCCTAATTTCCCTTGAGAGGGTGAACTGTTGCAGTCCCTGAGGTGTAGGTACACCCACAGTGCTGTTAAGGAGGTCGTTTCAGGAGTTTGACCCAGCGACAGTAAAGGAATGGAGATAAACTTCCAAGTCAGGATGCTGAGTGACTTGGAGGTGAACCTCCAGTTGGTGTTGTACCCAAATATCTGTGGCTCCTTTATTTCTAGATGGTAGTGATCGTGAGGTTTGGAAGAACTCCTTGCCTAAGAAACCTTGGTGAGTTCCTGAAGTGCATCTTGTACTGGTGCACGCTGCTTTCATAGATTTCCTACAGTGCAGAAGGAGGTCATTCGGCCCATTGAGTCTGCACCGACCCTACAAAAGAGCATTCAACCCAGGTCCACTCTGAGGAGTCACGAATTGTGCTGAATATTGTGCAATCATTAGCAAACATTCCCGCATCTGACCTTTATGGTGGACGGAAAGTCATTGATGAAGCAGCTGAAAATGGTTGGGCCGTGGAACTCCTGCAGTGATGTCCTGGAGATGATTGACCTCCAAACACCACAACCATTTTCCTTTGTGCCAAGTATGACTCCAACCAGTGGAGGGTTTTCCCCCTGATCCCATTGGCTCCTGTTTTGCTAGGGCTCTGTGATGCCATACTCGGTCAAATGCTGCCTTGATGTCGAGGGCTGTAACTCTCACCTCACCTCTGGCATTCAGCTCTGAGCTGAGTGGCCCTGGCAGGACCCAAACTGAACATCGGTGAGCAGGATGTTGCTGAGTAAGTGCTGCTTGATCGCATTGTTGATGACCACTCCTATCACTTTACCGAGAATAAACTAATTAGCAGTAATTGTCCAGGTTGGATTTGTCCCGTTTGTTGTGTACAGGACATACCTAGGCAATTTCCCACATTACCAGTGTTGTAGCTGTACTGGAACAGCTTGGCTTGGGGTGTGGCAAGTTCTGGAGCACAAGTCTTCAATACTATTGCTTGAATATTGTCAGGGCCCATAGCCTTTGCGGTATCCAGCACTGTCAGCTATTTCTTGACATCACGTGGATTGAATTGAATAGATTGAAGATTGACATCTGTAATGCTGGGGATCTCTGGAAGAGGCTGAGATGGATCATCCACTCAAGATTGCTTTGAATGCATCAGTCTTACTTTTTGCACTGATATGCTGAGCTCCTCAATCATTGAGGATGGGGATATTTGTGGAGCCCCCCCCCCCATTTACGATTGGATGTGACAGGGCTGCAGTGCTTCGATCTGTTCTGTTGGTTGTGGGATGGCTTACCTCTGTCTATTACTTGTTGCTTATGTTGTTTGGCATGCAAGTGGCTTCACCAGGTCAACACCTCATTTTTGGGTATGCCTGGGAAGCCCTCCTGCACTCTTCATTGAACCAGAGTTGATCCCTTGGCTTAGTGGTAATGGTAGAGTCTGGGATGTGATAGGCCATGCAGTTACAGATTGTGGCTGAGTACAATCCTGCCGATGGCCCACAGTGCCTCACGGATGCCCAGTTTTGAGCTGCTGGATCTGTTTGTAGTCTATACCATTTAACATGCGATGGTAGTGCCACACAACATGATGGGGGGCCTCTTGAATGTGAAAATGGGACTTTGTCTCCACAAGGACTGTGCGGCGATCACTCCTACCGATACTGTCATGGAGAGATGCATCTGCGGCAGGCAGCTTGATGAGGTTGAGGTCAAGTCTGTTTTTCCCTCTTGTTGGTTCCCTCATCAGTCCAGCAGCTATGTCCTTTAGGATACGACCAGCTCAGTCTGTGTGGGTGCTACCTAGACCCTCTTGGTGATGGACATTGAAGTCTCCGCCCAGTATACATTCTGCACCCTTGCCACCCTCGGTGCTTCCTCCAAGTGGAGGAGTACTGATTCATCAGCTGATGGTGGACAGTACGTGGTAATCAGCAGAAGATTTCCATGCCCATGTTTGACCTGGTTCCGTGGCACTTCTTGGGGTCTGGAGTTGTGTTCAGGATGCCCAGGGCAACTCCTTCCTGACTATACCACTGGGCTGCCACCTCTGGTGGGTCTGTCCTACCAGTGGGGCTGGACATATCCAGGAATGGTAATGGTGGTGTCTGGGACCATATCTGACAGATATGATTCCATGAATATGTCTATGTCAGGCTGTTGCTTGACTAGTCTGTGAGACAGCTCTCCCAATTTTGGCACATGCCCAGATATTCAAAAGGAGGACTTTGCAGGGGTGACGGGTCTGTGTTGCTGTCTCTGGATTTTTTTTCTACTTTATACTTTTTTTCCAATTAAGGAGCAATTTAACATGGCCAATCCACCTACTCTGCACATCTTTGGGTTGTGGGGGTGGGCCCCACACAGACACTGGGAGAATGTGCAAACTCCACACGGACAGTGACCGGGGCCGTCCACAGGGTCTCTGGATTATTAGTGTAGTTGGAGAGAAGCTATTTCTGCTGGTTGGGGAGTCCAGGACCAGGGGGACAAGAGTTTAAAAAAAAAAAAAAAACTAGAGCAAGACCTTTCAGGGGCTCCAAGACAGGCCAGCAGCACGGTTCAATTCCCGTACCAGCCTCCCCGAACAGGCGCCGGAATGTGGCGACTAGGGGCTTTTCACAGTAACTTCATTGAAGCCTACTTGTGACAATAAGCGATTTTCATTTCATTTCATTTTCATTCAGGAGTGTAATTAGAAAACATTAAGAATGGCAGAAGTCTGGAACTCTGCAGTCAATAGCAGTTGATGCTAAACCGATGGTAAATTTTCAAACTGAGATTGATAGATTTTTGTTGATCAAAGATTTTAAGGGATATGTGGGGCAAAGGTGCCTTTATGGAGTTAGGTCACAGATCAGCTACCACCTCCTTAAATGGCTTGTGGGGTTAAACAGCCTCCTCAAGTTCCTATTATTACATGTTTAGTTCTGGGCTGTGCAAAGATAATTCGGAGATCCTGTGAGCGGCCTGGGTCACTGTCCGTGTGGAGTTTGCACATTCTTCCCATGTCTGCGTGGTTCCCACCCCACAACACAAGGTGGATTGGTCATGCTAAATTGCCCCGTAATTTTGTGGGGGGGGGGGGGGGGGGGGAGGAGAACTATTGGGTGCTATAAATTTTTTTGCAAACCTCAAACTGTCTTGGGACACTGATTCAGCAGAAACATACTGAGGCTGGAAGAGTTTAATGATGAAGACGGATTGCATCGGCGAGGCCCATGCTGGCTTGAGCATTAGAAGACAAATGGGTGATGCAATTGAGGTTTAAAATGACAATTAAAGGATTTGATGGGGTCTACAGAGAAACAATTTTCTCTGGTTGGGGTAGGGAGGGGAAGCCCAGAGAAAGAGCGCAGAAGACCGAAGGTTAGAGCTAGGCTGTTCATTGGGTGTGTCAGGTTAGGAAGCACTTCACGCAAAGGGGAGTAGAAATCTGGAATCCTCTCCTTCTCCTCCCTCCCCCCCCCCCCCCCCCCCCCCCCAAAAAAAAACATCCAAAATACTGGTGAGGCTAATTGAAAGTTTCAAAGCTGAGATTGATGGATTTCATTAGGCCAAGGGTTACAGAACCGATACCGATGAAGGGAGTTGAGATGCAGATCAGTCTGACCCAAATAAATGGTGACATAGGTTCGAGGGACAGTCCCATCTCTTGTTTGAATCTTCAATACTAGAGGCTTTTCACAGTAACTTCATTAAAGCCTACTTGTGACAATAAGCAATTATTATTATATTTGTTGCTGTCGCTATAACCAGCCTGGCAAAGCAATGGATAACATAAAGTGATGGAGAAGGCTGTCTGTTTAATGTATAACTGTCCAGTGGGCCCATTCTTAATGACTCAATCCCTCACTAATCTAGTTTCGCCAAGAGTCCTTCTACTTGTGTCAGGTGACCTGCGTAGTAAATGCTCGTTCTTCTAATCCTCATTTCTGTTTGGTGAGTCTGTTAAAAAACTCTTTTGTGTGATGGAAATATGATCCGAGATGTGGCTATGTACCTCAAATGCAAACCATGATAATAAGATGCTAAGTCACTTCCTGCTGCACAATTACTTAGAATCTAGACATTGCTCTTTTGAATGAGTTGCTGGCTGCCTCTGCTGTGTTGCAGAATCCCTGGATTAGCTTCCAGTTTCCCAGATAACATGAACTGTAGCCATAGAGGCCTCATTCTGACACTCTCAATCCCTCACAATAGGAAAATGATAATCTTTTGGGCCTTCAATGTTGGTATTGGCCTGTCGAAGGGCAGCTACAGACAACTCAGCAGGGAATGATTGACCCCCATTGACCCCAGGCATTGTCCACTGATGTCCTGAATGGATAAGTGAATAGTAAATCCAGAGGCTGAGTTGGATTCCCGCCCCCAGGTTAACTTGTCAACCATTGTGGGCAGCACGGTAGCATTGTGGATAGCACAATTGCTTCACAGCTCCAGGGTCCCAGGTTCGATTCCGGCTTGGGTCACTGTCTGTGCGGAGTCTGCACATCCTCCCCGTGTGTGCGTGGGTTTCCTCCGGGTGCTCCGGTTTCCTCCCACAGTCCAAAGATGTGCAGGTTAGGTGGATTGGCCATGATAAATTGCCCTTAGTGTCCAAAATTGCCCTTCGTGTTGGGTGGGGTTACTGGGTTATGGGGGATAGGGTGGAGGTGTTGACCTTGGGTAGGGTGCTCTTTCCAAGTGCAGACTCGGTGCAGACTTAGTGGGCCAAATGACCTCCTTCTGCACTGTAAATTCTATGATGTGGGCTAGTTGCAGAGTTACAGGTTGACTGGTGTTGAAAGCCCAAATGGTTCAGAGAAAGAAATCTGCCCTCCTTACCTGGGTCGACCGATATAGAACTTCAGACCCACACCATGTGGCATCCCAATGGGTAGTAAATGTGACCTTTCTCATATCACCCATAATGCCAGGATCAGAAGGATGGTCTTGAGCCTCCACTATCAATTTCTCAGTACTTCCTGTTCAGGCTTGCCTGCAATCTCATTCTCCATCTTCACCCTTCACTCAGTCTCGGGGAAAGGAGAGGTTGTATCGTTAACCCTGCGAATATAGTAAGGTGTAATTAGACCTGCGGAATTTGCGCGGGACCAACAATCCAGTGATATCAGACTGACCCACTGCCGCTAATGACTGATGTAGAAACTTGCACGCTGAGAATCAAGCCAGGAAATGGCGCTTGTGTCACTGTAATCAGTCCGCACATTGGAGCAGATCCTCCCACTGGGTTATACAGTTCAAGGAGCAGCTCACAGACCTCAGATGGAGAAGGTGGGGAGGGGACCCGGGTCAGGAGCACACCGCTTCGGCAGTTAGATTTTAGTTGCGTTAGATGAGAATTTTGAATACCAAATACTCCAGCCAGATCTCTCCCAGCATGAAGGAGCTAGAAACTGGCTGAATCGAGGAGCGAGCCTGTGGGTCTCTGAGATTCCTCTATCTGACGTTGTGTTTTTTGATGCTGCTTTTCTGTTGTTAGTGATGACTAACCTTTTCATTCACAGGCCAATGGAAACATAGCTGCAGAAGTGACTCCCACATCAGCACCGTCTTCGAATTCATCATCTTCCCCATCAACTCCAACAACTCCAGCCAGGGCTGAAAGTGCCCAGATGGTTGAGGTAGATTTTACAGTTGTTTATGACGTTGCTTCCCAAGCATATCCCCAAACATATTCCCACTGTAACTCCATTTTAATGCTTGTACATTGGTGTGACCCCAGAGTGAGAGCAGGGTGGGTATTGGGGGGGGGGGGGGGGGGGGGGGGGCACAGTGGTTGAGAGGGGAGGTGGGTGCAAATTGTTTTGGCTACAATAGTTTTGGAGACTCTTGAGGCACACATGTAATGGAGTCTCGGGCTCTCCTGCCGTTCACTACAGCATGTGTTCAAAGTAACTTCACCTCCATTATGTGTGCATTCAAGGAAGGCCCTGATTAGCCACTTGGATCTGAACCGCCGATCATGGCACCGTAAGAATGACCAATCGGGGCAACGACACTCTGTTCCATTGCTGAACCATTGGGGGCAGTGGGAGGATTTCACCTCTCCACAGTTGCCACTGCTGCCTCAGGGCTCATGACCCCAAATGGTCGGTTGAGGTCACAACCTTTGATCTGGGAGTGCTGCCTTTTGTTTCCTGTGTTAGAGCAGTGTCTAAGCTTCGCACCTCCTTCATTGGCTTTGAAGTCATACGAGATAACTGTTGAGATGGGGACTGCTGATGGGTCTCTGAAGCCGGCAGTGTTGGCTGCGAGGAGCAGGGATGGTTCCAATTCCCAGAGTCTAAGGATGATGCTGATTATCCAGCCCCACACTCTTATCAGCTTTCTCTGTACTGGTGTGTGCGGAAACACAGCTCTTCCCCCTGAACAATGTGTGTGTGTGTGTGTGTGTGTAACCTCCCTGTTATGAAATGTCATTCAGTGTAACACTCTGTACGGCAGCTGTGAATACTTTCAGGCTCACTGGGCTGGGGAAATCCGCACCTTTTCTTGTTTTGCTGTCCTTTGCGATATAAGAGAACATTACATGAATAAAAAACATTTCTGAATCAATTATGCCTCCCGCAGTCGACTTGCCAATTGATCATCGTCTGGCAATGGAGGACACCAAAAGGACCAGAGTCTTCAGGAGTTGATGTTGGGGGTGAGGTTTCTGGCCTGGGGAACAAATCCTTAAATTTAATAAATAGACATGGTGATGCAGCACTGAGTGATTGCTGTTGGGTTATTACCCTGATGAAGAACAAGGGGTGCTTCATCATGTGCCCCTCGATCAGCATCATCGCTCGGTCAGCCTTGGCTGGTTGTGGAGCGCTCCCACCTCTGAATCAAAAGGTTATGGGTCTAAGAATGAGACTCCAAATTTTCATCCCAAGCCGGCACTCCCAATGCACTACTGAGGGAGTGCCACGCTGCCGGAGGGCCAATACTTGGGGAGAGTTGTGCTGCCGGATGGTTGATACGGAGGCCGTGTTGTGCTGGCTGCCAGAGGGTTGGTACTGAGGGAGTGCCACGCTGCCAGAGGGCCGGTACTTGGGGAGTGTCGTGCTGCCGGAGGGTTGATACTGAGGCAGTGTTGTGCTGGCTGCCAGAGGGTTGGTACTGAGGGAGTGCCACGCTGCCAGACGGCTGATACATAGGGAGTGTCGTGCTACCGGAGGGTCGATACCGAGGCAGTGTCACGTTGGATGCTGGAGGGTCGATACTGAGGCAGTGTCGCGTTGGATGCCAGAGGGTTGATACTGAGGGCGTGCCATGCTGGCTGCCAGAGGGTTGGTACTGAGGGAGTGCTGCACTGTCAAGAGGGTCGGCACTGAGGGAACGCCATCCTATTCAAAGCATGCATCGAATGTACAGCATGGAAACATACCAAAGAAGAGTTTTGTCCTCGAGTCCTGGCCAATGTTTTATCCTCCGCCAACCTTTCTTAAAAGCAGGTTAGCAGTTATTTGTGGGATCTTGCTCGGCACAAACTGGGTGCCAACTTCTGACACAAGTTATTACCATTCAAACATCATTAGTTGCGTAATTATGAGTTGTCTTGGCGTGGCGAAAGGGGCGTATAAATTCAGGCCATTTTGTCATCCTTCAGTTCAAGCAGGTCACAAGAAAATTGACACACTATCTCTCTCTTTCTCTCTGTCTCACCCTCTCTCTTTGTTTGGCAGCTCCAGCCCGAAGGTAACCGTAAATCTGTGGAGGTGGGTTTGAGCCTCAGTACCTCTGCAGCGGAGGCCAAGGAGAAGGTTCATTCGAAACGCTCAAGCAAGCGGGCCCCACCGATGGACTGGAGCAAGAAGAATGAACTATTTAGCAATTTGTAATTCGGTAATCTCAGCTTCAGCTTTAATAACCTCCAGAAAATTTAAATTTCTCTGATAATTTTATTTTCTCAAACCCAGCAAATCTTAACTTGGTGACATTCCGAGGGTTGAGTCCCTCCACTCACTCACTCACTCCCTCCTTCCCTCCCTCACTGGTTTATGAAACCCTTTCCTCCCTCTGGTCAGTGCTAAGCCAGATCCAGCATAATGTGCAGTTGTCGTTGACCTGGTTTGTGTTATTTGAGCAGGGGGTCAGTGTGACAAGTCCTCATCTTGCCTCACTCTGACCAGAGATTTTAGCCCACACTTGTGTGCTCAAGGCCCCTCCCAGTAGCTCTGGGTGGAGTGCTGGCATCCCACAGGCATCTGTCACCATTGGATCCTGATCCCAGTTGTAACTTGGACAGGGGCAGTTTTGTGAGGTTGGGGACACTGTCCTATCTTTTTGAGTGCATACGCTGCCCTGTCACTGTCCCCACTGCCCAGTCACTACCTGAACTTGACCCTTTGATTACTAAAAGGCAGGACAAATTTTAAGTCACTTTGAACACCGAGTACCGCACTGTCAACCACTTTCCATTCACTCACAAACCTAGTGATTTTTCATTGTTGCAGAAATTGTTCCTCGCTCCTGATTAACAGAGGGTTGTGAATCTGTCAAGAAAGGTTTGAAAGCACTGACACAAATTACACTTAACGAAGAACCCCAGAGTTTTACCCATGACGGGATCAGGTTTTGGATCACACTTTCTCTAACCTGCTGTGTGCAATTATGTTTTTTTCTTCATTTAGATTCTCCCTTTTAAAATCAAGTCAAATCTGCAGTCAATCAGCTACATTAATTTAGCAAATAACTAGTTTGTATGACAAGACGAGGCTTTGGTGAGAAGGGATGGCTGTGTTACAGGTTGAACTAGGAGAATACAGTCAGTGCTGATGGATGGAGCTGTCCCATGAGGGTCCTTGTCTCGTCGGCCTGTGCGCCACCTTGGCTGGTAGATGCCCATCATTCTTAGTGGTTAAGGTGCCCACACTGAGCTCCATCTAACTGGCTAGGAGTGTGCATTTCTCTTGAATGGCTGTGGGACCAGTTTTCCAACACTCCAAATGACCCTGGTTGCTGGGATGTGTTGTACAAGGATGCTATCATTTAGAGCATAATTCGAGAACATCAAACCCATCCAGTCCCCTCCCTCCATTTCGGTCCAATCTATAACAATAAATAATATTGGCTCTTTAAGTTTCAAGTCTCCGTCTCAAAGATCAACATTCCTCATCCTTATCTTCCTGACCATGAATGAAGTTTTGATTTGGATCATGATGGGGCAGTCCGATCTTGTATATCTATGCCGTTGAGTCCAATTGACCTGCTGGAAAAAATATCTAGTTATTGCTGGTATAGTTACTGATACTCTGATTTTCGCCCTCCCCCATGACTGTATCTTGCAGAGTAGTATCTGTCTGTTAATGTCTGCTGTTGGGTTGGACCTTTTTTATTCAGAACATTTGTCGATGATCGGTTATTAAAGGGATTCCTTGTTTATCAGTTCTTCTCTAGTTTATCAGCATTGCCAATGATTGTAATCTGCTTTTAATTTGCTACAAGTGAGTGCTGACCTGAAATGGTTCCTGAACCTGGACATTTATCAGGCTTCTCATTTGCTTCCAAGAGATTTTGGTTTAAAATAAAAGCAACGAAGAGTGAAATAACACAGCAACAATCAGGCAGGTGTCCTGAGCCCCTCGCACTGGCAAGTTCAAAAGGAATTTTGTAAAAAGTGGTTGCAGTCAGTCCCAATGATCCACGTGATCTGATAAAATTCCTTCTATTGAGACAACTGGGGACCTTCGAGAGTCACTGCAATTTCGAATTGTAACACTGATCTCCTAAAAGGTTGGGTGTGAAATTCGAGATTGTGTTACCCCAGCTTTCGAATTTTAACCCTCGGGATCTCGTGTCGAAATAATGCCTGCGACCTGCGGTGAAGACGAGGTCCTGCGTGATTTCCACCATGAGCAGTCTCTCGAGGCATTCTCGTTTCACGCACCACCATGGGGAGCAGTGCCTTCACGCCACTTGGGGAGTTTTGGGTTTAGTCCCAGTTCCCAGGCAGTGCATCCAGGGTTAGTCTGGGGCGCAGTCATGGTCTGGGTCCAAATGCAGCATTCTATTTTGCCACTGAACGTACATTGCATTTTCCTTTTTTTTTAATTAGAACTTTCTGTACACTTTTTATATCAAAAGCCAACATGACCTAGACTGACGGGTAAGATGGAAATGCTTCTCTGAAAGTAAAATGCCATTGCAGCCCCCAGGAAACCTGAGCTGAGTTTGATCCTCTGTGCACATGTTTCTGTTTGTTATCAGCATTGATTTTTTTCACTATTTGATGGGAGTGGAGCAAACGCAGTCTGATTTAATTAACACAGGTCCTGAGTTAGTCACAGCAAGTTGTAGAGAAGAGTTTGCTCCTGTGCATAACATACAGTGATCAAAGTGTTTCTCGATCTGTAGCTTCAAGCTGTAAAACAGAATGGTTTGTCGTCCAAATTCAGACACATTGTAATTTTTAGAAACTATATTTTTATCAATGTGTAAATTTTAAGCAATAAAAGTTCAAAATCAAAGAACTGTATTTGTCTCCATGCATTGCACATCCTGTGGGAATGTGGTTAACATCGGCACCTGAGGGACGGGAGCCAGGGCAGAAGGGTCCTGAAAATCATGGGCTCAGAGTTATCAAGTTTGGTGTTTAACATGCAGTGTTATCACTTAAGGGGGTGGTGGGGGGATTGGTCTTTCAACTTGTGCTGAATTTTTGATATGTCTCTCTGATTAAGATGTTACAATTGTGTGTCGTTTGATGGATAAAAAAAAGTGTTTCCCTGTTAGATGAGCCTGGATTTTACCGGGACCATTTTGAAAAACTTGTTAACCCTTACCTCTCAACTGGGGGCTCAGTGAATGAATTATAGGAGTCAAAGTACTCCCCTGGTGGAGTAGACGGGAACAAAAGTCCTCTTCAAATCATTTATTAAATCTGATCTGTATCAACTCCACCTCCCCACCTTGGTTCTGTAATCCTTGTTGCCCCTAACCACCAAACTATATCATTCCTGGACTTGGAATTTTCAGCATTCTTTGTGTGAAGAAATGCTCCTTTTTGTTCTGGACCTTTGCCAATCAGAGGGAATGCTTACTCTACTGATCTTTAATCAGTAAGAAGTCTTACACCCGGTTAAAGTCCAACAGGTTTATTTGAATCACTAGCTTTCAGAGCATAGCTCCTTCATCAGGTGAGTCACTAGTGATTCTAAATACACCTGTTGGACTTTAACCTGGTGTTGTAAGACTTCTTACTATGCCCACCCCAGTCCAACACTGGCATCGCCACATCATGATCTTTAAATCAGTCACCTTTATTGGATCACCCTTTGATCTTTATACATAGTGAAATACAGGCTTACTGATGGCAATGAGCTTTCTTGCCCTTTTAATCCCAGAATCATTGCTGCACCGCTCTGTATCCTCTGAGGTGAGATGCCCAAAACCAAGTGTAGGTCCTCCAGATGGAGCTTAACCAGAGCTTTCCCCCCCCCCCCCCCCCCCCCCATTGCATTCCAGTTTCCCCCTGATCCCCATAAGGCCAACATTCCATTACTCGGAGTATCTCTGGACCTTACTGCTAGCTTGATATGATTTCTGTACCTGTGTGCCAATGTTTCTCTGCTTCCCTCAATTCTGAGCTCCGCATTTAGAAAATTGATGGGTCATGTCCTGGTGGGGTGAATCTCAGTACTGACCTGCCCACCCCTGCCACCCCCCACCTCATACACGTGTCAATGTGCTCAATGGGACTTTTAGACCGACACCATAATCATGTGACAGTGCCTTACCCAATCGCTGCTGCGATGCCAATCTGAGAATGTCACCTGACCTCAACAACTACCCAATGTTTGTGTCCGGGTTATGTTTGGGTTTAGAAAATGGAACTCATGACACATTAGCCAGTGATATAAAATTAAATGTTTATTTTTGAAGTATTACACAGCCCCAATATATATTTGCAAAGTCACTCCAGATAATCCCACTGAGGCAGAATGAGATGGCATTCCTGGTGACCAGATGAGATATACATCCCCTCTATAACACCGCTCCAATGAGCTAAATTAAAGGTCACTGACCTCAGAGAAAGGGGTTTAGGCTTGTGGTTGGCTGAGGCATTACAGCAGCTTTAGAAACAGGTACCAGCGGCTGGCCAAAGTGATGACCTATGTCTACTGCCATTCTTGTGGCTGGCATCATGCCTGGCCCCTGGGCTAAACCACTGAATGTCGAAGGATGCGTCATGGTGGTGGACATGCAGCTGGAGGCCATGGGTAGAGGTGCTATGAAGGGCATTGATGCCATGCCCATTCCTGCAGTGGCACTCCCCATAATGGTGGGTTGGTCAAAGCCAGCATTGCCTTGAATCTGCTTCAAGGTCAGTTTATTCTGCTGACTATGTTGAAAAGGGTTGGATGTCGAGATTGAACCGAGCCCACCTGCAAAGAGAAGAAAGTTCCATCATTGACAGCAGATATAAATCCAACTCCCTTCAGACCCAACATCTCGTCACAATGCAGCATATGCTGGAAAAGTGATTTTAATCTCCATCGAACACTCCCAGGACAGGTACAGCACAGGGTTAGATATAGAGTAAATCTCCCTTTATATACCGTTGCCACCAAACACTCCCATGGCAGGTACAGTACTGGGTTAGATACAGTGTAAAGCTCATAGGGCGTTCAGTCCATCACGATGAAATGGGTTTGCTTTGGGTCCCAGTGTTGAAAGGAGCAACCTGTTCATCCTAATGACAGTGATTTTCCCCCCCACCCCTTCCTGGGACATGGTCAAAATCAAGGTGCAACATCGTCATCTTGGTGGCAGCAACAGCAAAGACATTTCACCTATCGTTCCCCATCACCCATCCATTTATCCTCCTTTCACAGCCCTGTTCGACTATGCAGTGTTTGCACCCACCCCCTGATCCACCCTGTCCTGAGTAGTATTTTACTGTTCCAGTCTTATTGATTCTCCTCCTCATCTCTAATTTTATTCCCCACCTGACATTGGTCCAGTTTGCTTATGAATGAGTTAATTCTCATTAAGTCAGGCATTCTTTGTTCATCTCAGTCAGTCACTCTTTATTTTGGTTGAATAGTTTGTCAGTCAATCACTCTCCGTTCATCTCGGTCGATCACCCTCACTCAGTCACTCTTGGCCATGCCTGGCACTACAGATCTTTGCCTTGAAGATGTTTTACTTAAAGACATATATTTCACCATCAGACTGTGTTACCTGATGTGTGGAAAGGATTCTTGCTCTTAAGGGTGTGAGAAGGTGCAGAGAGCAACGAATCCAAATTCACCAGGGATGCAGCATTAGGATCCAGGAATAATTCTGGAGTCCGGTGAGGTCCATTTGAGGAGTCCTTAGGGAATGCCCTACTTCAATCATATCGAAGACATCTGGACTGCTGCTACCGTTCTGCTTTGTGTTTGGAATCATTTCACCCAATAGGTCCATCTTTCCTGCAGGATTGGAATTGGCAATTAGTTTTCCTGGCTAATTTTTATAATAATCTTTATTAATGTCACAAGTAGACTTACATTAGCACTGCAATGAAGTCACTGAAAATCCTAAGTCGCCATATTCCGGCACCTGTTCCGGTACATTGAGGGAGAATTCAGAATGTCCAATTCACCTACAGCACATGGTAGCACAGTGATTAGCACTGTTGCTTCACAGCGCCAGGGACCCGGGGTCGATTCCCGGCTTAGGTCACTATCTGTGTGGAGTCTGCACATTCTCCCCGTGTCTGCATGGTTTTCCACGGTGCTCCGGTTTCCTCCCAAAAGACGTGCTTGTTAGGTAATTTAGACATTCTGAATTCCCCCTCAGTGTACCCGAACAGGCGTCAGAATGTGGCGACTAGGGGCTTTTCACAGTAACTTCATTGCAGTGTTAATGTAAGCCTACTTGTGACAATAAAGATTATTATTATTACAGCACGTCTTTTGGGACTTGTGGGAGGAAACCCACATAGACACTGGGAGAACATGCAGACTCCGTACTGAGACCCAAGCCGGGAATGGAACCTGGGTCCCTGGTGCTGTGAAGCAACAGTGCTAGCCACCATGCCGCCCTTTATCCTAAAGTCCAGGCCCCTCAGTATCTTCCTGCTCTCAATCGTGTGCCTCACATTGCAAGAACATAAACGTATCTGGTAACCATGAGCTGTGTATCTTCCAAGGGGATCACTCTGGTTTCTAACTTCTCTTTTCTGCCATCCTAACTGCTCAGTCATTCTTTGCTTCAGTTACCTAGTGGAGACTCCTGCCAAGTAGATATGTTATCTGTTATTGTTCAGTTTCTGAGGAACAGGCTGACGCACTTTGTTAAACAGAAATCTTGTTAAACAGAGACTGACGTCTTCAGATTCCAGAGAATTTTAGTTTCTATTTTGTCTGGTGATCGGTATGCTGACATCAGTTGCATTTTTCTTTGGGAAGAATTGAAATGGAAAGATATTTCTTTGGCTCTCAGCTAAGCAACACCTTGAATTTTTAATTCTCACCTTGTTTTCAAATCCCTCCGAGGCCTCGCCACTGCACCCCCACCCGCCAAAATATCTGTGCTCTTTCAATTCTGGTCAGTTGGTCTCTCAGTCTGTATGAGGAGCAGCTGTAGGATACTCAGTAGCAGGGACTGATTTCACCCTCCCGTCCATAGGCCTGTAATACTAACAGTGTTCGTATCATTCAGAGGACTGTGGATCACCCCACTCCCACGAACCATCCAGGAGTAGGTCCTGACCTCAATCAACATTGGGTGGGGGGTGGTGTAGTGCTTATGTTTCTGAACTCGGTAGTAATCAAGAGTTTAACGCCCACCAGCCTAGCCTTTTAGTTTGAACTCGGTTTAAAATTAATAGCTGGTGTCAGTACAATTGACTCGCCTCCATTGAAGGAACTGATCCGGGATAGAACCTAAAACTGAGTTCCTTGGCTGGGGGTGGGGGAATCTTGGCCCAGAGGGAGCCATTATTCTGACCACACTAGGAATTACTCTTCTTTGGAAAGAGCACCATTTCCATTATTTTGCCAATGGCACACTACCCGCCCCGGGCTCCAGCTCTGCAATTGTTTGCCAACCCTGTCCTGATCTTGGACACTCCCATGAGGGCAACAAAACTAGTAAACAATGGAGCAAGATTGAGTTCAGTCCATGTATCATACCCTTCCTCCATGTACCAGACTCTCCCTCCATGTGGTGATTCACAGCCATGCTAAGGGGGAATTGGGCAGATACTCTGGAATTGTCCTTCCCTAATCCAGGGACATTATCCAGTTCTTATTAGTTCACTCAGTGGTTTTGGGGGGGGGGGGGGGGGAAAGAGATTTGGTGAGGTTGTGAGGGTAATGATGGTGTGGAGGTTAGGTGTGAGGGGTGGAGGTGAGTGAGTGCGGGAGGCATTGGTGGGGAGTGAGAAGAAATGGAGGGGTATAGTGGGGAGTGGCAGGGAGAGGGATTGAGAGTGAATGGGTGGGTGGCGATGGCTTCAGGCAGTCGGGGGATGGACGCAGAGCAAGTGGCTGCTATAGATCCAGCAGTTGTGTTAAGGGGCCATTGCTGAGACAGTCTGAACCTTACCTGCAGGACTATCAGATAATGTTGGTGCAGAATGAACCCAGGCACTCTCTGCAAATTGATCTAGCGCGGAGTTCCCTGGATTTGTAAAGGGGTCAAATGTCGAGCTCTCTGTAAGAAGGATAAAATCATGAAGGGAAGAGAATAAACAAACGATACCCAGCCCTTAGCCCTGACCCCCCACCAACCAGATCAGAGTCAAGGCTGTCGTCTCCCCTCGGGTATCTTGATACAGGTGTCATTTTTTCCACACAATTTTAAAGCCATCATGATTATATTGGAATATCTACTTCATGCGGATGTTCAACGTTAGAGTCAGTGTTTTACAGCACCAAGAGGCCCTTCGGCCCATCGTGTTTGTACCAGCCATCAGGCGCCTATCTATTCTAATCCCATTTCCAGCACTTCGTCCGAAGCTTTGTATGCTATGGCATTTCAAGTGCTCATCTAAATGCTTCGTAAATGTGAGCGGTTTCTGCCTCTACCACCTTTTCAGGCAGTGAGTTCCAGATGCCAACCACCCTCTGGGTGAAGATGTTTTTCTCAAATACCCTTAAATCTTTGCCTCCCCAGTTAGTGATCCCTTTACTAAAAGTCCTTCCTTTCTGTCCCATCCACAGTCCTCATAATTCCGTACACCTCAGAGGTCCCCCCCCCAACCCCTCAGCTTGAAGAAAAACAACCCCAGCCTAACCAGCTTCTCTTCCTAGCGGAAACCCTTCAGCCCAGGCAACAGCCTGGTGAATCTCCTCTGCTCCCTCTCTAGTGCAATCACATTCTTCCTATGGTGTGGCAATCAGTGCTCACTTTGGCAGCACATAAACTAAAATTGGAACAATAGTGTGGCGACCAGAACTGTCCACAAAACTCTAGCTGTGGCCTAACCAGCATTTTATACTGCTGTTAATCCTTTAACTCTTCCTGATGTCAAATTCACCTCCATAACACCATTCAACTCTGTCCCTGTTACAGCTCATCCATGCCTTAGGAACTTAGGACCAGGAATTGCCCATTTAACCCCACGAGCCGAATCCAACATTTAATACTGATGTGACTAGTTCCATAAACCCACCTTCTGCCCTGTTACCCTTAATCACTTTGGTAAACAATCTGTCAATGTAATAATTAACAACTGATCTAGCATCAATTTCCATTTGACAAAGTGAATTCCAAACTTCTATGTTCCTCATGAAGACATTTTCCTAAATTTACTCCAGAAATGCTTGGTTCTAATTTTTAGATTCTCAAACCAGCAGCAATATTTTTTTCCAAATCCCTTCTTTTAACTATCTTGAAAGCATTGATTAAATCGTCCTTTAACTGTCGACATTCCAGGGATGCCATCTGAGTATGTGTGATTGCTCCTTGCAATTTAACCCCTTGCATTGCAGGTATCATTCTGGTAAATCAACGCTGCACTCCCTCCAAGACTAATATACCCTTCCAAAGGTGTGCTGTCCAGTTCCCCAGGTGAGTTCTAACTAGGTCTTTGTACAGGTGAACCACCTTGCTGAATTTTAGTCCTTCAGATAGAAAGGCCAAGATTCCATTAGCCTTTTTGATTATTTTCTGTACCAGTTCATCACATTTGGATGATCTTTGTACCTGCACTTGGCACTCCACTGTTTCTAGCTTTAAAAAATATCTATTTTTAGGTCCAAAGTGTTATCCCGAGTAATCTCTAGTTTGTTATCTCCATACTGGCAGGCTTATCACCCCCCCCCCCCCCCCCCCCCCCCCAAATAAAACCTCATCACATCCAAAACCTTACTGTTCATATCCTAAACTCGTACCAAATCCTGTCCACTCAGCAGCCTGTGCTTGCTGACCTACACTGGATCCCGGTCCAGCAAAGCCTCAAATTTAAAATTTCCATTCTCATTTCAAATGCCTTTAGGAATTTGGCATTCCCCCCCCCCCCCCCCCCATTTGTGTAGCCTCACGATTGGGCCATTCGGCTCTTGGCCCCTTCTCCTGTCTCTAATCTCACTACTGGGCCGCTCAGATTTCACCATCTGTGGTGGTGGCATTCGACCTGGGGGGTTCCCCAAAGCATAGCCTTAGTTTCTTGGAATACTAATCCAGTGACAATACCACTATGTGACCTGCTATGTTCCAACATTCTGTGGATTATGACTGATAAATATAATTCTTAACTGCTTTTATCCATCTTTGCTCCATATCATTTGATACATTGTGACAAAAATCTATCCACTTTAACCTTGAAAGCTCTGATTGCTCCCTGCCATTTTATTTTGGTGGTGGGGTGGGCGGGGGGTGGAAGAGAGAGAGAGGAATCTCGCTCAGTACCCTTCATGTGAAAATGCCCTTCCAGATTTCCTCGAGAATGGTGCTGTTGGCCTGGACCCATGGTCTGGACTCTATCCAACCAGAGGAAATGGATTCTCTCTCTCTAACGCTTCATCATTTCAATTTGATCACCCCATAACTTTCTATATATCAAAGGAGTACAAGCCAAGTCTATGCGACCCGTCTTCAAATTTTAACCCCTTTAGCCCTGATATCATCCTGGTGAATCTGAACTGCATTCTCTCCAAGACCAATATAATCTGCCTCTGGTGCGGTGCCAGAACTGAACAGGCGAGAATTGCCAGAATTGGTGGGATAATAGGTGAGGAATAGAGGGTTAGGCAGTCTCCATTTAATCTTCTGTAACTGCCCACTCCATTAATATGAAATTGCAGATACCCATCCTGTCCAATCCTCATGGACCCTGGAATTTCTTAATCTCCCCTTCGGGGAGGCGGTGGTGTAGTGGTATTGTTGCTGGACTAGTAATCTCAAGGTATTGCTGGCGAACTGGGTTCGAATCCCACGGCAGATGGTGAAATTTGAGCTAAAAGTCTTAACGATGATCACAAAACCATTATCGACGGTCGTAAAAATCCTTCTGGTTCACTAATGCCCATTTAGGGAAGGAAATTTGCCGCCTTTACCTGGTCTGGTCTCCATGTGACTCCAGACCCACAGCAATGTGGTTGACTCTTAAGTGCTCTCTGAAATGTGCCAGCTACTCCAGGGCAATCTGGGCAATTTGAGGTGGGCAACAAATGCTGGCACAGCCAGTAATGCCCACATCCCATGAATGAATTTAAAAAAAAAACTTCTGTGAGCCTGTGGGATAAACGCTCAATGTGGGGTGGCATGGGGGTGCAGTGGTTAGCACTATGGCCCTGGGTCACTGTCCGGGTGGAGTTTGGACATTCTCCCCATGCAGGGTCGGTGGATTGGCCACGATAAATTGCCCCTTAATTGGAAAAGATTGGGGGAAAAAAGAATTGGGCACTTTAAATTGGAAAAGAAAGCTCCAAGTACAATGACTGGCCAAGACATCAGAGCTTGAAATATTTCAGTTTTGTTACAATGGTTTTGGCTACACATTGCTCGAGAGTATGTAGACTTGAGGAGTTTTGCTTGTTGGTTGACAGGGAGTTGGCAATTTGGAATCTGCTTCCCATTAAGGTGGCGCACTGGTACCTGGTAGCACACTGGAAGTGTTGGTGGTTGACACAGTTACCCATGGATCTACGCTGGACTGGGTGGTAGCTGCTGGGCCAGGTGGCTGGGCCCAGAGGTCCGTGTCCCACATCTGGGGAGAGGCAGCAGCGTTGGTGTCTAAAGATGGCCAAGACGTTGCAGTACTCGGGATAGATGCATTTGTACCTGAAGGAAATCACACAATGTCTGTCAGCATTCTGTTAAAGAGCCACAACTCATGGTGCAATTGGGACAGGATTCCTACTGTTGAAGCTATCCTGACTCATGCCTCTTCCTAACACCACGCTTCCCCCTCACTCAGCCCCAGGGCAATCCAGTTGTACGGATTTTAAAAGTCAGCTGATGTGCTGCTGCTGATCTCACTGCGGCCCCCAAAAAACAGGAAATGGTGTGGTCATTGACATGCCTGCGGCAGCCAATGAGGCAGGGCTGGACTTCGGGTTGGACTCACAGCTAAGAGTCTAACTTAGATCAAACTGAGTTTGTTTCCAGAGTCTGAAGCCATAATTAAAACTGCAACAACGTCTTGTTAACAAAATCAGGCGATTTCTCAGAACACACTTAGTACACGATAGTTGCAGAATGTAAATGATCTGTGTAAAATTAACCTATAGTAGTGACTAGCCCAATCACTACCACTCTGCCTAGGGGCGTGTGATCCTTAGATCAGGAAGGGGAGCTGTGTTTGTGCTCACTGTCCTGTCAAATATAGCCTGGAGCCCCGTCACCCTCTGTTCAGGGGCAACAGGAGAGAGAGTGACCAACTCTTTAAATTCACAAAAAAATAGAAATACAATACTGCGGATGCTGGAAATCTGAAATAAAGACAAAATGCAAGAAAAACTCAGCAGGTCTGGAAACATCTGCGGAGAGAGAAACAGAGTTAGCGTTTCGAGTCTAACCTGACTCTTTGGAACTCAGTTAACTCTTTAATAATCTTTATTGTTACAAGTGAGCTTACATTAATATGCCATCAATGAACACATGACACGTGGTAAACGTAACTGAGGCTTTAATACACTAAACAGAAAGCCTCCTGGCCTCTGATTCCAAACTGGATCAGAGGTGGAGACCAGCCACCTTTGTACATGAGCCCGAGGGGCGGAGCCAGCAGGGAGCAGCCCAGGTATGTAACAATACAGTGGTTTACCACATTCACCCCCTGTTTTAAAAAAAGAGTCAAGCGGGGGTGAAGTGGGTTGAAAGATCAAGTCTGTCGGGGGCCTTGATCTTCCGCCGTGATCGCCTCAGTCCCGGCTGTGGTGTGGACACCGGTGTTGAGACCTGCGCGTCCGGGAGCGTATTGTCCTCTTCACCCAGTTGAGTCGGTGGAGGGGGGGGGGGCGGTGTATGGGCGGGGGTGGTGGTGATGGTCGCCGGTGGGCCTGCGGGGGTGCCAGTTCTTGAGGTAGGTGGGTAGAGGTGGGGGAAGACTGTGTAGGGTCAGGGGTGGTGGTGATGGTCGCTGGGGAACCTGCAGGTGCCAAATCCCGAAGGAAGAGTGTGTCCTGTCGCCCGTCCTGATGTGCCACGTAGGCATATTGTGGATTGGCATGGAGCAGCAGGACCTTCTCGACGAGGGGATCTGATTCATGGCTCCTCGCATGCTTCCGGAGGAGGACGGGAGTGAGACCCCGGAGGTGGACTTCCTGGGGAAGGCAAACATACGTTCGTGAGGAGTCTCGTTGGTGGCAGTACACAGGAGCGACCAGATGGAGTGAAGCGCATCGGAGAGGACCTCTTGCCAGCAGGAGACCGGGAGACATCTAGACCGTAGACCGTCGCATTCTCCCTCTCCAGCTGTCCGTTGCACCGGGGGTTGTAGCTGGTCGTCCTGCTGGAGGCGATGCCCTTGCTGAGCAGGAACTGATGCAACTCGTCGCTCATGAAGAAGGAACCCCGATCGCCATGGATGTAGGTGGGGAACCTGAACAAGGTGAAAAGACTGTGCAGGGCCTTGATGACGGTGGCAGAGGTCATGTCAGGGCATAGGATGGCAAAGGGGAATCTTGAGTACTCGTCAACAATGTTGAGGAAGTACTCATTATGATCAGTGGAGGGGAGGGGCCCTTTGAAATCGACGCTGAGGCGCTCAAAAGGGTGTGAGACCTTTACCAGGTGCTCGCTGTCTGGCCAAAAGAAGTGCGGTTTGCCCTCCGCGCAGACCTGGCAGTCCCTGGTCACGGTCCTGACCTCCTCGATGGAGTAAGGCAGGTTGCGAGCCTTGATAAAGTGAAAAAAAACGGGTGACCCCCGGGTGACCGAGGTCATTGTGGAGGGTCCGGAGTCAGTCAACTTGTGCGCTGGCACATGTACCGCGGGATAGGGCATCTGGGGGTTCATTGAGCTTCCCAGGTCGATACAAGATATCATAGTTGTAGGTGGAGAGCTTGATCCTCCACCTCAGAATCCTGTCATTCTTGATCTTGCCCCGCTGTGTGTTATTGAACATGAAGGCAACCGACCGCTGGTCAGTGAGGAGAGTGAATTGCCTGCTGGCCAGGTAATACCCACAATGTCTCACAGCTTCTACAATGGCTTGGGCTTCCTTTTCGACGGAGGCGTGTCGAATTTCGGAGGCATGGAGGGTACCGGAGAAGAAAGCCATGGGCCTGCCCGCCTGGTTGAGGGAAGCGGCAAGAGCAAACTCCGACGCATCGCTCTTCACCTGGAACGGAATGGACTCGTCCACAGCGTGCATCGCGGCTTTGGCAATATCTGCGTTGATGCGGTTGAAGGCCAGGCGGGCCTCAGCCGTCAGGGGAAAAACGGTGGATTAAATAAGTGGACGGGCCTTGTCCGCAGAATTGGGGACCCACTGGGCATAGTAGGAGAAGAACCACAGGCATCTCTTCAGGGCCTTGGGGCAGTGGAGGAGGGGGAGTTCCAGGAGGGGGCGCATGCGGTCGGGGTCGGGCCCTAGGACTCTGTTTTCCACAACATAGCCAAGGATGGCTCGGCGGGTTGTGCGTAAAACGCATTATTCCTTATTGTAAGTGAGGTTTAGGAGTTTGGTGGTGTGGAGAAAGTGCCGGTGGTTTTCGTCATGGTCCTGCTGGTCATGGCTGCAGATGGTGACATTATCCAAGTACGGGAACGTGGCCCGCAGCCCGTACTGGTCAACCATTCGGTCCATTTCTCATTGGAAGACCGAGACCCCATTGGTGACGCCGAAGGGAACCCTGAGGAAGTGGTAGAGGCGGCCATCTGCCTCGAAGGCAGTGTATTGCGGTCCTCCGGGTGGCTAGAGAGCTGGTGGTACGCGGACTTCAAGTCAACTGTGGAGAAGACTCGATACTGCGCAATCTGATTGACCATGTCAGATATGCGGGGGAGGGGTTACGCATCGAGCTGCGTGTACCGGTTGATGGCCTGACTGTAGTCGATGACCATCCGGTGCTTCTCCCCAGTCTTGACGACCACCACTTGAGCTCTCCAGGGGCTGTTACTAGCCTCAATGATCCCCTCTCGTAGGAGTCGCTGGTCCTCCGACCTCAAAGGTCCTATCTCGGGCACTATATCACCTACTCCTAGTAGCGACGGGCTTACAGTCCGGGGTGAGGTTAGCGAAGAGTGAGGGTGGGGCGATCTTAAGGGTCGCAAGGCTACAGACGGTGAGGGGGGGCAGGGGTCCACCGAACTGTAAAGTAAGGCTTTGGAGGTGGCACTGGAAGTTGAGCCCCAGTAATAGGGCAGCGCAGAGATGGGGAAGGACGTAGAGTTTGAAGTCAGTGTACTCTACACTTTGTACGGTAAGGGTCGCGACACTGTACCCCCGGATTTCTGCTGCATGTGATCCGGAAGCCAGGGAGATTATCTGGGTCGCGGGTAAGATTGCGAGGGAGCAGCGCCTTACCGTTTGTGGGTGTATGAAGCTGTCTGTGCTCCCGGAGTCGAAAAGGCAGGCCATCTCGTGCCCGTTGATCCGGATGGTCATCGTCAATTTTGTGAGGTGATGAGGCTGGGACTTGGCGAGCGTGATGAAGGCGA
The DNA here is from genome assembly GCF_047496885.1 of Scyliorhinus torazame. Lineage (NCBI taxonomy): Eukaryota > Metazoa > Chordata > Chondrichthyes > Carcharhiniformes > Scyliorhinidae > Scyliorhinus > Scyliorhinus torazame. The sequence goes on along the minus strand of NC_092724.1, from coordinate 118,318,624 downwards.
CCTTCAGAATGTGATGGGTAGGCCGGTCGGAGGTAGCGGTGGCCAGCGTACGACCGGGTGAGCAGGGCTCCTGGGAGGCTGCGGAGTGGTCCCAAGATGGCGCCCCCCCATGGGTCGTGCGTGGTGGGTGGCATCGGAGATGGCGTCAAAGATGGCGGCCCCCGTGAAGTACAAAATGGCGTTAAAGATGGCGGTCCCCATGGGTCGCACATGGCGGGTGGCGCGGCAGCTGGGGGCGGCCCCGACAGGCAGCGCTGCTGGGCCTTGAAGCTTTAGGGAGAAATCAGGCCTGTCAGGCTTTCGCAAAGTGGCCCTTCCTCCCACACCCATTGCAAGTCGCATTCCGTGCAGGGCAGCGTTGTTGGGGATGATCACCCTGGCCGCAAAAGTAGCACTTGGGGCTTCCGGCGTTGGCGGGTTGCCGAACCCGGGTCGGATGATGGCGGCGCCCACGAGGGTGCTGCGCAGTCGGAGGTGTGGGCTTCCATGTTCTGGTAGGCCACCTCCAGCGAGTTTGAGAGCTGCACTGTCTCTGGGAGGCCGAGTGCACCCCCTTCTAGCAATCGCTGGCGGATGTAGCTCGATTTCATGCCCGCGACATAAGCGTCCCTGATCAACAGCTCCGCGTGTTGGGTAGCCGATACCGCCTGGCAGTCACAGCTCCGGCAGAGTACCCGCAAGGCACGCAGGAATTCTACTAGTGACTCCCCAGGGCGTTGTCGTCTCATGGCAAGAAGGTGCCTAGTGTATACCTCGTTCACAGACTTAACATAGTGTCCCTTCAGCAGCATTATCGCCTCCGTATACGAGGGGGCGTCCCTGACGAGGAGAAAGACTTGCGGGCTCACCCGTGCGTGCAAGATCTGCTTCTCTTGGAGGTCGGTGAAATCTTCGGTGGAGGAGCCGAGGTACGCTTCGAAGCAGCTTAGCCAGTGCTCGAAAGTTGCAGTGGCGTCGGCTGCCTGTGGGTCCAGCTCCAGGCATGAATGATGAATTCATATTAGATGTTTAGTTTATTAAATTGAAATGCCATCAATGAACACACGACGAGTGGTGAACGTAACTGAGGCTTTAATACACTAACCAGAAAGCCTCCTGGCCTCTGATCCCGAACTGGATCAGAGGCGGAGACCAGCCACCTTTATACATGAGCCCGAGGGGAGGAGCCACAGGCGGAGCCAGCAGGGACAAGCCCAGGCATGTAACAATACAATACAATAAAATACAGTGGTTTACCACAATTAACACTGCAATGAAGTTACTGTGAAAAGCCCCTAGTCGCCACATTCCGGTGCCTGTTCGTGTACACTGAGGGAGAATTCAGAATGTCCAAATTACCTAACAGCATGTCTTTCAGGACTTGTGGGAGGAAACCCATGCAGACACGGGGAGAATGTGCAGACTCCGGAGGCAGACGGTGACCCAAGTGGGAATCGAACTTGTGACCCTGAAGCTGTGAAGCAACAGTGCTACCCACTGTGCCACCACGCCACCCTCTCTTGTTTTTCTCTCTCCACAAATGCTGCCAGACCTGCTGAGTTTTTCCAGCATTTTTTCTTTTTATCCCTTCAGATCAATCAGTCTGAAGAGAGAGGGGATATATCCTAAACGTTTTGGATGTCACGGGAAAGAAAAGATTCCAATTTCCCATCCTTACAAAATCCCAAAGCCACTGAAGCCTTGTTGAAATATTGGGCAGGACCCCTCCTTCGAATAATATCAAGGAATCTGTTACTCAGAGGGCTGACAGGACTTTGGGTTATTGTCTCATCTGAAAGATTATAGAGGCACCGGCAGGTTACCAGAGGCTGGCACCTCAGCTCAATGTTCAATGGATATGAGTCATCCAGCCCTCAGCTGCTAACTTGCCCTCGGCCACTATTCCACCCTTGGCCACTCGCTGACGCCGCAACCTCGAACAGGATTCTTTGTTGGGGAGCGATCACTCAGCCCAATTCACTCCCTGCTCAGAGATTCCTGCTCCTCCTCATGACCCAAAGATTCCCATTGGAAAAACCCTATTGCCAGGATTCTGGAGGAGCTGGTGCTGGCACTGTGCTTCGTACGCTCGAGGATCCTGTTGGACAATCTCAAGCCTCACGTGTGAACAAGGGACGCGAGAGAATTATCAACACATCTTGGACCAACTAAGTTACAACACAAGCTGGCTAATCCTATGAATGTGGCACCAGCCAGGACTTCCTGCTATGTGGGTGGGTGAGGGGTTGGCAGGGGTACCTCCTATTTGGCACTGTCAGTCATAGTGTGGGGGGAGAGTGGTGTTGTGGGGGCGAGAGATGAGGACATTCTGGTGCTAACCCGACGTTAAGCTTATGATTGGAGATCTTTACCGAGAGTATTCCAGAGTTCAGGACAGGCTGTCGAGGGAGGCGAGGCCATGTTTCGGCTCCTCCATGGTTGGGGACAGGTGTCCCATGGATCAGCCCTGGTTTCCGTGACAGTCACTGGGGCCCCGAAGATGTCAGCCAGTTCATGCATTGAGGACTAGGCAAAGAATGAAACAACTGTTAGTGATTGAGGCATTGAACAATTCCAAATATTCCTTACACCCAATATCTCTTACCCCTCTCTGGAAGGGGTTGATTTCCTATTGGGATCCGGCTCCATTTGGTTAATGAAGGCAGCCCATACCTCCCACTGTCGGTGCGCGGTAGCAGACTATTTGGCCACCAGAGCACTCATCAGCTTTGATGCCTGTGCCGAGGAGCAATCAGGTGCTGGGACCATGGTTGAATCTCCAGTCCAGGGACACTGGGGTCAATGTACAGCACCTCAGGACTGTAATTGCCTGTCAACACAGTGTTATTACAGATGACCATTAGGTACCAGGGAGCACCGGCCAACCAATTCCACATGTTCTGGTCATGTCCCAGACTTGTTGGATACTGGACGGCCTTCTTCGAGGCCATATCCAGGGTTGTGGGAGTGAGGGCGGAGCTGTGACCAAAAGTGGCATTCTTCGGGGTATCAGAACAGCCAGAAATCTTCACAGGGAGAGGGGCAGACGCCCTAGCCTTTGCCTCCCGAGTTACACACCGGAGAATCCTGCTCGGTTGGAGATCGAGCGCCACCAAAGCCTGCAAGCTGGCTGTCTGACCTAGCCAAATTCCTCAAATTGGAAAAAGTAAAATTCATCATCGGAGGTTCGGAAGAGGACTTCCACAAAAGATGGAAGCATTTTACCAACTTGTTTGAGGACGTGTTCGTATCCAGCGATCAGTAAGGGGTGGGAGGATGGGGAGGCAAAATAGACAAAGGAGGGAGGATGAAGAAGGATGTAAGAAGGGAGGGGAGGATACACTACCCAGAACACAAAGGAAGTAGGGCAGAGAGGCCAAAAGGGTGCGGGGGAAGGGAGGACAGCCCAGGGAGGATGCCCAGAACAGCAACAGGAAGAACACACCTGGGGGCCACAGGCATGTCCCTGGTATGCTTTCAATACCAGGGAGCCAGACATATATAGTAGAACTGTGAGGCCGGGTACCCGACCACCGGTGGCCTAAATCAAACAGCCCCAAACCTGCACATATGTTCTGCGGGTATTGGTAACAAATCACATTAACTCCCAGCTTTCAATGTAGTGTGTACTAAACACTCTCAATCGATCCTTTGTTATTCGCATCCTCAGCGCTGACCCTCTGGCAGTGCAGCCCTCCCTCAGTACTGACCCTCTGGCAAGGCAACCTTCCCTCAGCACTGACCCTCCGGCAGTGCAACTCTCCCTCAGCACTGACCCTCCAGCAGTACAACCCTCCCTCAGTACTGACCCTCTGGCAATGCAACCTTCCCTCAGCACTGACCCTCCGGCAGTGCAGCCCTCCCTCAGCACTGACCCTCCAGCAGTACAACCCTCCCTCAGTACCGACCCTCTGGCAATGCAACCTTCCCTCAGCACTGACCCTCCGGCAGTGCAGCCCTCCCTCAGCACTGACCCTCCGGCAGTGCAGCCCTCCCTCAGCACTGACCCTCTGGCAAGGCAACCTTCCCTCAGCACTGACCCTCCGGCAGTGCAACTCTCCCTCAGCACTGACCCTCCAGCAGTACAACCCTCCCTCAGTACTGACCCTCTGGCAATGCAACCTTCCCTCAGCACTGACCCTCCGGCAGTGCAGCCCTCCCTCAGCACTGACCCTCCGGCAGTACAACCCTCCCTCAGCACTGACCCTCTGGCAATGCAACCTTCCCTCAGCACTGACCCTCCGGCAGTGCAGCCCTCCCTCAGCACTGACCCTCTGGCAGTGCAGCCCTCCCTAAGCACTGACCCTCCGGCAGTGCAACCCTCCCTCAGCACTGTCCCTCTGGCAGTGCAGCCCTCCCTCAGCACTGACCCTCCGGCAGTGCAACCCTCCCTCAGCACTGACCCTCTGGCAGTGCAGCCCTCCCTCAGCACTGACCCTCCGGCAGTGCAACCTTCCCTCAGCACTGACCCTCTGGCACCGCCGCCCTCTCTCGGTATTGGCCCTCCAGCAGAGCAACTCTCCCTCAGGACTGACGCTCCGGCAACGCAGCCCTCCCTCAGCACTGATCCTCTGGCACTGCCGCCCTCTCTTGGTACTGACCCTCCGGCAACGCAACCCTCCCTCAGTACTGACCCTCCAGCAGTGCAGCCCTCCCTCAGGATTGACCCTCCAGCAGTGCAGCCCTCCCTCAGTACTGACCCTCCGTCAACGCAGCCCTCCCTCAGTACCGACCGTCTGGCAATGCAACCCTCCCTCAGTACTGACCCTCCGGCACTGCAGCCTCCCTCAGTACTGACCCTCCAGCAGAGCAACTCTCCCTCAGTACTGACCCTCCAGCAGTGCACCCTCCCTCAGTACTGACCTTCCATCAGTGCAGCCTCCCTCAGTGCTGACCCTCCAGCAGTACAATTCTCCCTCAGTACTGACCCTCCAGCAATGCAACCCTCCCTCAGTACTGACCCTCTGGCAATGCAGCCCTCCCTCAGTACTGACCCTCCAGCAATGCAACCCTCCCTCAGTACTGACCCTCCAGCATTGCAGGCCACCCCCAGTACTGACCTTCCAGCAGTGCAGCCCTCCCTCAGTACTGACCCTCCAGCAATGCAGGCCTCCCTCAGTACTGACCCTCCAGCCATGCAACCCACCCTCAGTACTGAACCCCCAGCCATGCAGCCCTCTCTCAGTACTGACGCTCCAGCCACGCAGCCCACCCTCAGTACTGACCCTCCAGCAGTGCAGCCCTCCCTCAGTACTGACCTTCCAGCAGTGCAGCCCTCCCTCAGTACTGACCTTCCAGCAGTGCAGCCCTCCCTCAGTACTGACCCTCCAGCAGTGCAGCCCTCCCTCAGTACTGACCCTCCGTCAACGCAGCCCTCCCACAGTACTGACCCTCCGAAGTGCAACTCTTCCTCTGTACTGACCCCTGAAAGTGCAGCTCTCTCTCAGCACTGACCCCCCGGCAGTGCAGCACTCCCTCAGTACTGGCCCCCCTAAGTGCTGCCCTCCCTCAGTACAGGCCTCCGGCAGCGCAGCCCTATCTCAGTACTGACCCTCTGAAGTGCAGCCCACCCTCAGTACTGGCCTCCGGCAGCGCAGCTCTCCCTCAGTACTGACCCCCAGAAGTGCAGCCCTCCCTCAGTACTGACTCCCAGACGTGCAGCCCTCCCTCGGTACTGACCCCCAGAAGTGCAGCCCTCCCTCAGTACTGACCCTCCGGCAGCGCAGCCCTCCCTCAGTACTGACCCTCCGAAGTGCAGCTCTCCCTCAGTACTGACCCCCCGGCAGCGCAGCCCTCCCTCAGTACTGACCCCCAGAAGTGCAGCCCTCCCTCAGTACTGACCCCCCGGCAGTGCAGCCCTCCCTCAGTACTGACCCCCAGAAGTGCAGCCCTCCCTCAGTACTGACCCCCAGAAGTGCAGCCCTCCCTCAGTACTGACCCTCCGGCAGTGCAGCCCTCCCTCAGTACTGACCCCCCCCGGCAGCGCAGCCCTCCCTCAGTACTGACCCTCCAGCAGCGCAGCCCTCCCTCAGTACTGATCCCCCAGCAGTGCAGCCCTCCCTCAGTACTGACCCTCCGAAGTGCAGCCCTCCCTCAGTACTGACCCTCCAGCAGCGCAGCCCTCCCTCAGTACTGACCCCCCAGCAGTGCAGCCCTCCCTCAGTACTGACCCCCCGGCAGCGCAGCCCTCCCTCAGTACTGACCCTCCGAAGTGCAGCCCTCCCTCAGTACTGACCCCACAAAGGGCAGCTCTTCCTCCGTACTGACCCCTGAAAGTACAGCCCTTTGCGGGACTTTGTACGCAGACAGGTCCCATCCTTCCCACGCCTCCCCCCAATAGGGATTCAGGACAGAATTGTCTCTGGAGGAGAAGGAGGAGAGGGTAGAGTCTTGGATATTTACAAGGTGCTCATGAAGGCGGAAGAGTCCCAGACGGAGGAGCTGAAACTCAAATGGGAGGAGGAACTCGGTGGGGAGCTGGAGGATGGGGTATGGGCGGAAGCCCTGAGTAGGGTAAACTCAACCGCAACGTGTGCCAGGCTCGGCCTGATTCAGTTATAGGTCGTTCATCGGGCTCACATGATGGTGGCTCGGATGAGCAAATTCTTTGGGGTAGAGGACAAGTGCGCTAGATGCGCGGGAGGACCAGCCCTCCCTCAGCACTGACCCCCCGGCAGTGCAGCACTCCCTCAGCACTGAACCCCCGGCAGTGCAGCACTCCCTCAGCACTGACCCCCCGGCAGTGCAGCACTCCCTCAGCTCTGACCCCCCCCGGCAGTGCAGCACTCCCTCAGCACTGACCCCCCCGGCAGTGCAGCACTCCCTCAGCACTGACCCCCCGGCAGTGCAGCACTTCCTCAGCACTGACCCCCCGGCAGCGCAGCACTCCCTCAGCACTGACCCCCCGGCAGTGCAGCACTCCCTCAGCACTGACCCCCCGGCAGTGCAGCCCTCCCTCAGCACTGACCCCCCGGCAGTGCAGCACTCCCTCAGTACTGCACAGCACAGTCTGGATCACACAGCCGATTCTTCAGCAGTGGGATTGGAGCCTTCTGACTTTGAAATGAGTGTTCTGCCAACTGAGCCACGGCTGACAGTGACACTGTTTCACAAGTTAGGCCCAGGTTTGGCACAGGGAGTTATACCTCATTCCTCCCCTCGGCTATTTCATTCTCTTTGCGACTTTGTTCCAGGGCTCTCTGAAGATTTTCATCCGCTTCCTCATCATCCTCGTCAAGGGACGACCTCACTCTTAGTTCCTACAAAATACAAGAAACGAGCTTTCCTGGGTTACGTTGGAAATGTCAAAAGAGGAATCTCGAGAAATATTCCAAGTTTCTCAACAGATTCTACCATAAACATGGATCAAGCAGCTTTATTAATGTCACAGGATAGGCTACAAGAAGCATCACATGTCCAGTGTTCCTACAAAGACTCTGCCACACCCACCCCAAGAGGCTGAGATGCCAGTTCTACCCTTTAGCGACATGCCCTGTGGCATTGTTCCTTATAGAGGTGAAAATTCTGAATGGTGAAGTTCAGTCAGTTACCCCAGAACATCGACAGGATGTCTTGCGCTGTTCTGGTCTGAACTGGCTCAGCCATGAGAGGCAAGTGAAGAGATGCACTGAGCCACCCACCACCAAATTACCTGGCACCGACTCCACCGCCAGCGAGTCCCTGGCACCAAAATATCCAACCCAGAAATGTTTCTCATTCTCTTCTCAGGTTGCCAACTTTGGTGGATGTATTCCTGAAGGTTTGATCACATGACCAACCGCCCCCCACCCCACCCTCCCCCCAACTTGCTTCATTGGTCCACTTCCAGGTAAAGTGGTTCGCCCGGCCAATTGGAAAACAAACAGACTCCTTGGTTACCCAGGGGGAAGCAGAGATATTGGTTAGAATAAAAATAAAGTGGAAGAATTTGGCAATTAGGTTGGCATCACTCAAATTAAGAACTTGCCGGATGGGTTGAATCCTCGGCAGCTGAGGGCAGTTTGGGTGGAGATAGCAGAAGTTCTGACCTCAGTTTTTCAGTCCTCCTTGGACACCTGAGAAGTAATGTGCAGAATACTGTCTTGTCACATAAGGACAAATGGTTCATCTGCATGATTCCTAGGATGAGAGGGATGTTGCACGAGAAGAGATTGAGTAGAATGGACCTATGTTCTCTCGAGTCCAGAAGGATGCATATGATTATATTGAAATCTGTAACATTCTTAGGGGGGTTGGCAGAATGGATGCTGAGAAGCCGGGGAATTCAGACCAAGGGGTTGCCATCTCAGAATAAGGGGTTGGCCATTTAGGACTGAGGTGAGGAGAAATGTATTCACTCAGAGGGTTTTGAGTTTTTTTAACTTCTCCACCCTCAACACTGTGGTCACTTGGTCAGTGAGTATGTTCAAGATTTTTGGGCACCAAGACAATCAAGAGATTTAGAAATAGTGCAGAAAAATTGGGTCAGCTGAGTTAGGCTAAATCCCAGGCCAGGAATGATCAGTTTTCAGGTGATGAGTATCCCAATGCAGATGATCAGACTCGAGGGGCCTTACGGCCCACTTCTGTTCCTATTTCTCATGTTTTTATCAAAAGATCCCAGCTCTTTCGAGGATTGGTGAATCTTCACCAGCAGGTCCCTCTATGGATGTTCCTCCCAGTCAAACTAGTCTAATTTAGATCATACTGCATCTCTGGATTGATCACTTCTCCACATTAAATTGTACCCGCTGTGTGTTTGTCCACAGTCGGGGAGGGCCGATCCGCGGGCAGATGGGGGGGGGGGGGGGGTGCATTATTAAGGGCTGGGGGTACTGTGTGTGTGGGAGCCGGAGGGGGGGGGGGGGGGGAAGAGGAGGAGTCCGGGGGCACGCAAGCCAGTCAAAGGGGGGGGGGGGGGTACTATTTTGCGGGCCGGGTCCGTGATCTGCTTCCGTCATGTAGCACGGCGCGGTCGCTACAGGCCACCGCCGTGTGCACGCGCGGCAATTCCCTGGGGCGTATTGGCAGCTAGAACCGGGTGCTCTACGCTGCCAGTATGCTAGCCCCCTGCTAAACGGGGAATTGGTGGCCGTTGTGCGCCATTCTTTCCTGGCGAAAAAGGGACATAGCCCCAGAATCGGAGAATCCAGCCTACTATGTCTCGTGTTCCCTGGCATCGGCGTCCCATTAGTTCCTCCAGAACTAGTTCTTTACGCATTTTAACTACTTTAAGTTCTTTCCTCTCAGTTGACCTCTAGTTCCTCATTAATTTCAGGAAATTTGAGCCCTTTATTATGAATACATGTACAAAATATTTGCTTGCTAATCTTTTTTTTACAAACTTGTAGAAGCTCTTGAAGCCTGTTTTTATATATCTCGCTAGTTTAATCTCACATTTGATATTCTTCCTCTTCATCTATTGCTTAATTATTCTTTTCTGATTTCCAAAACCCTGCCAATCCTCAGGCTCCTGAATGTTTTTAGCAATTTGTAAGATTCTTCTTTTAATCTAATATGCTGAAATTCTCAAGTTAACGATAGCTGGGCCCCTTGAACTATGGACTTTTATTCCTCGAGAGGATGTGTAGTTGTCGGGGATAAAAAAAATGTTTGCTATTTCTTATCTATCATCATAAATTAATCTAATTTCTCAGTCTTCACCAATTGACCCTCAAACCTACATAACTGGCTTTGCTTAAATTTAAAACACGAATTTCAGTTTGTTGGCTAACCACAGTATTCTCAAAGTCAATGTGGAATTCTAACATCATTTTTCCCTCGAGGATCTTGTGCTGTAAGATTTGTAATTAATGCAGTCTCCTTACAAAATGCTAGAACCAAAATAACCTGCTCCCTCGTTGATTCCGTGGCCTAATTGTTCCCAAAACTCTCCTGAATACATTCCAGGACCGCACCCCAAGATTCGGTTTGCAAATTTGGTTTGCCAATTCACATGAAGATTAAAATCCCCCACAACTACTGCAATACCCTCATTACATTGGGGACCGGTTTAGCTCAGTGGGCTGGACAGCTAGTTTGTGATGTAGAGCAAGGCCAACAGCGCGGATTCAATTCCCGTACCGGCTGAGGTTATTCATGAAGGCCCTGCCTCCTCAACCTTGCCCCTCGCCTGAGGTGTGCTGATCCTCAGTTTACATCACCACAAATCAGCTCTCCACTCAAAGGGGAAAACGTCCTATGGCCATCTGGGACTATGGCTACTTTACAATGATGTTCTGTTGATTTACGTTTTGTTGATAAGGCAATTAAGAATATTACTGATGGGTATGGGAGAATACCAGAGGAGAGGAGAAGGAGACAGTGTGGGGCTCAGAAATTGGATAACCGGTGATTTATAAAGGGTCACTTGTAATTCCCTTACTTTGCAGTGCAGAGGCGGGATTTTCTGGTCCTTCCTATCAGTGGGATCTTCTGGTCCCATCGAAGTGGACCCCCATCACAGGGGCCATGTGAGCCTTGCAAATGGTCATTGACTTCAGCAGACCTACTGCGTGAGTGGAGGTGGTTGCTTTGAAAATCTTCTCAACTTGTGCTGCCACCTTTAAAGATTTATGTACATACGCACCCCCACCCACCCCGTTTCCAGAATCCCCTTTAAAATTGGTCTGTTTAATAAATATTGTCACTCTTCATTCACCCTCTCAAATTGTACCATGTTTCTTCAATAAAATTTCATCTGTAACCTGTCTGCCCATTTCACCAGGTCAGCAACAGCTTCTTGAGTCTGTTAGCATCCTCCTCACTGTTTACAGCGAGTAGATGATGGATGACCTTATCGCTAATCTGCTATCATTGAGAAATAGAATGCACCAGAATCACACAGCAGCTCAGTCAGAGGCTGGAAGGAGTCAAGCTCAGACTAATGCTTAAGGTTTTTAACAGTATGGAGACTGACTGAACATTTCCAGCATTTTCTGAAAGTAAAACAGAAAATGCTGGAAATATTCAGTGGGTCAGACAGCACCTGGAGAAACAGAGTTAAAATTTCAGCTCCACGACCACCTGTGGATACTCAGCGAAACCTTGGGTGTCCTCGTGCATCAGTCGCTGAAAGTAAGTGCGCAGGTACAGCAGGCAGTAAAGAAAGCAAATGGTATGTTGGCCTTCATAGTGAGAGGATTTGAGTATAGGAATAGGGATGCTTTACTACAATTGTATAGGACATTGATGAGGCCACACCTGGAGGTATTGTTTTGGAGGTGCAGTTTTGGTGTCCTTACCTGAGAAAAGATGTTCTTGCTATGGAGGGAGCGCAGCAAAGGTTTACCAGGCTGATATCTGAGATGGCGGGACTATCACATGAGGAGAGACTAAGTTGGTTCGGATTATATTCATTGGAGTTTAGAAGAGTGAGAGGGGATATCATAGAAACTTACCAACTTCCAACAGAATTAGACATGGTAGATTCAGAAAGAATGTTTGCAATGGTGGGGGAGCCCAGAACTAGGGGTCATAGATTGAGGATATGGGGTAAACCTTTTAGGACTGAGGTGAGGAGAAATTTCTTCACCCAGAGAGTGGTGAATCTGTGGAATTCACTACCACAGAAACTAGGTGAAGCCAATTTCAAGAAGGAATTAGATATAGCTCTTGGGACTAAAGGAATCAAGGGATATGGGGGGGGGCAAGGCGGGATCAGGGTATTGAACTTATGATCCGCTGTGATCATAATGAATGATGGAGCAGGCTTGAAGGGCTGAATGGCCTCCTTCTGTTTCTGTTTTCTATGTATGTTTCTGTTAGTTCAGTTGTTGCAAGATCAGCAATCTGAAACATTAACTCTATTTTCTCTCTCCACAGATGCTGTCAGACCTGCTTTCTTTCCAGCATTTTCTGTTTTCATTTAAGATTTTCAGCACCTTTAGTTTTTGCCTTTTTATCATTGATGTTACATACTATAGACAATCATTCAGTTTCAATGAGTCAATCTTGAAATGAAAATCGCTTTTTGTCACAAGTAGGCTTCAAATGAAGTTACTGTGAAAAGCCCCTAGTCGCCACATTCCGGCGCCTGTTCGGGGAGGCTGTTACGGGAATCAAACCGTGCTGCTGGCCTGCCTTGGTCTGCTTTCAAAGCCAGCGATTTAGCCCTGTGCTAAACAGCCCCAGTCTTTCATCCCAATCCATTGTCACTCTGCAATTTCTCTCCTATTGCTTCCCCATCTCCATCCCTTTCTAATCCCATCATTCTTACTATCAGCCCCATCATTCCTTTCAGCCTCTCCCCATTGAATTCCTCACCAGCCAACTAATCCCCATCTGTCTCTCTAAGTAAAGTAAGGTCGGCAAAGTTCCAGGTGACCATAGGCTCCCTTCTGAGGGGGAGAGCTGACTGGGGGTGATTTTACTGGGGGATCACCACACCTCAGACGAGGGGCAAGGTACCTCAGTCGATACGGGAATTGAACCCCCGCTGTTGGCCTCGCTCTGCATCACAAACCAGCAGGCCATGAACGCCCCAGATACATCATCAGCTAACCACTCACTCTTTGCTCCCTACTTCCCTAGGTTTCCTTGTGAAGTTCCAGAGATTCCTGGTCGATTCTGACCAACAAGGACAGGTGAAAAACCAATGGAGTCCCATAGAGGTTTGGCTGAGGATCCAGCTTAATGATTTGACTCTAGGTTTGGTTGGGCAGGGGAGATGACACCGATTCCCCCCTGCACCTCACTCAGGCAAATTGCGTATTTAAACAGGGCCCAGTTGCTTCTTGGGGATATCCTTCCTGAAAGAGTGGGATCATGTGGGAGCACAGCAGGTTTGGTGGGTTTGGGGGAGGGGGGTGTTACTGATATCCCTACTGCCCATTTTCTGGCCTTCTGGTGTGCTGTGAAGAGACATGTTTAAAAATCAGCCTGATAGATTCCAGACACTCCTCTTTATTAATTATTGACACGTAACTCGGTTCCAGTGAAGACTGACGCTAGATTAATCACTCGGATCAAGGTTCATGAAAGCTGCGCCCAAAACATCCTAATAAAGTGTCAGGCGTCAGTCAGCTACCTGTATGAAAATATGTCTGTCACTGTGTCCAGGTTTAGCTTAATAAAGATCCAAGTTAATTTTCATTCCTAATCGAATCACGTCAGAGAGAAAGTGCTTTAGATGCCAACCTGGCCTGGCGGTTCAGGTAGCCAAACATATCAACAATGGTTAAGCTATGAGTCAGCCAAGGATGCAACATGAAGACACTTCAATCCCCTTTATCCCCAAGAAAGTGAGCAGAGAGGTGCACCACTGTTAGTGAATGAGTAGCTGCAGCAGACAGGCTGAAAGCACAGGACACACAACGAGGCGACACAGTGAGAGAATTAGTGAGTTTGCTCGGTTAGCAGAAACTACCTTCTCATTCTCCTCTTTGCTCAAACTCAATGCAATCTGCAGCTGGATTTCTTCATCAGACTCTGTGCTTGGCTGCTACAAGGTATTAAAAGCTGGGGTTAGCAAGTACATCATGGACTCAACACTGGAACAAAGGCTAACGTCACTGGAACCTTCTCAGGTCATGTACAGTACATGAGCCAACTCTACTTTGATGTCGCACGAACCTCTGCCTCCAATTGACCTGCCCACACGTGCCTGCCATTGGCTGCCTGATATGTCAATCCTTCTGGAGCCCCCCCACCACCAATTGGAAAATGAGTAGACTCTGTTACCTGATTGGATGATTCTTTACTGTCAGTCAAATAACAATTATCCCACAATAAACGTTCCATGTGTCATAAACAAAAGTGTTCAAAAATATGTTGAACGAAACACAACTTGTTTTAATGCACACATGGATTGGTCATGGAAATGTCTAGGAGATTAGTGAAATGTGGGATGCCTCAATCAGACCAGGTGAAATTATTCTTTCCTTTCCACACTCTCCTATCTCTTCTCATGGGGACTGTGAGAAAATTCTGGAATCCTCACCCCAGGAGACCATCCTTCACGTCAGACTCCACAACAAGCGATACATGCTACTTGGCCATGACAGTGTCAGAGAGCTATTACATTGTTAGCGAATGCCCATACACCAACATTGCCAGCAAAGCTCACTGGGCAGTGATAATGGCTGGAGCCCTGACTGATTTGACTCCATTAAGAGGACACCCTGAAACACCCGACTGGCCGTTGAAGCCAGGAACTGCAGGCCCCTTTCGTACAGTTACTAGTCACATTTACTGAGCAATGGTCAGAAGTGAGCAATATGTAGGAGGACCTACGCAGTATAGCGTATTTAAACAGGCAGAAGGTAAATAATGCAGCAGACTCCATCAGATTGAAAGGTAAACACAGTTGTACATGCCTGCACGGTTCGGTTAGGACAGTGTACAGGCAGCTTTACTCTGTATCTAACCACATACTGTACCTGCCCTGGAAGTGTTTGATGGGGCAGTGATGAGGGTGATTTACTCTGTATCTAACCACATACTGTACCTGTCCTGGGAGTGTTGGATGGGGACAGTGTAGAGGGAGCTTTACTCTGTATCTAACCACATACTGTACCTGTCCTGGGAGTGTTGGATGGGGACAGTGTACAGGCAGCTTTACTCTGTATCTAACCACATACTGTACCTGCCCTGGAAGTGTTTGATGGGGCAGTGATGAGGGTGATTTACTCTGTATCTAACCACATACTGTACCTGTCCTGGGAGTGTTGGATGGGGACAGTGTAGAGGGAGCTTTACTCTGTATCTAACCACATACTGTACCTGTCCTGGGAGTGTTTGATGGGGACAGAGTGAACTTTACTCTGTATCTAACCACATACTGTACCTGTCCTGGGAGTGTATGATGGGGACAGTGTAGAGGGAGCTTTACTCTGTATCTAACCACATACTGTACCTGTCCTGGGAGTGTTTGATGGGGACAGAGTGAACTTTACTCTGTATCTAACCACATACTGTATCTGTCCTGGGAGTGTTGGATGGGGACAGTGTAGAGGGAGCTTTACTCTGTATCTAACCACATACTGTACCTATCCTGGGAGTGTTTGATGGGGACAGAGTGAACTTTACTCTGTATCTAACCACATACTGTACCTGTCCTGGGAGTGTTGGATGGGGACAGTGTAGAGGGAGCTTTACTCTGTATCTAACCACCTACTGTACCTGTCCTGGGAGTGTTTGATGGAGGACAGTGTCGAGGGAGCTTTACTCTGTATCTAACCACCTACTGTACCTGTCCTGGGAGTGTTTGATGGAGGACAGTGTAGAGGGAGCTTTACTCCGTATCTAACCACCTACTGTACCTGTCCTGGGAGTGTTTGATGGAGGACAGTGTAGAGGGAGCATTACTCTGTATCTAATCACATAATGTACCTGCCCTGGGAGGGTCTGATGGGGGCAGTGTAGAGGGAGATTTGTTCTGTATTTAACCCCGTGCTGTACCTGCTCTGGGAATGTTTGATGGGGACAGTGCAGAGTGAGATTTACTCTGTGTCTAACCATGTGCTGGACCTGCCCTGGGAGTGTTTGATGGGGACAGTGCAGAGGGAGGTTTACTCTGTGTCTGAACATGTGCTGGACCTGCCCTGGGGGTGTTTGATGGGGCAGTGATGAGGGTGATTTAATCTATATGTAATATGGGGTAGTTTTGATGCTGACCCAAACCCAAGTAATATTTCTAACCACTCAATTGTTTTGTTTTGTTTAAAATTTAGAGTACCCAATTAAGGGGCAATTGAGCATGGCCAATCCATCTACCCTGCACATTTTTTGGGTTGTGGGACTGAGACCCACACAGACAAGGGGCGAATATGCAAACTCCACATGGACATTGACCCAGGGCCGGGATCGAACCTGGGACCTCGGCGCCGTAAAGAGCAGTGCTATCCACTGCGCCACCGTGCTGCCCTCTAACCACTCAATTTACCAAAGCTGAGTCAGTCTAAAGCCAGACCCTCTGTACAGTGAAATGCTTCTTTCCCTTTTGTCCACCTATCCCCCTCCCCAAGCGGGGGCAGGAATCGCATGTTCATACAGTGCAACAAGCAGAGATTTCTATATGTTCAACAGTGGAAAGGGGATGTCAGTACTAAACTTTCACATTTAATTATTTTTACAAGCAGGTGCAAATGTTGACCCTAAATTTATTAACAAACAAGGCACACCACCATTTAATTTTTTTTTCCCAATTAAGGGGCAATTTAGTGTGGCCAATCCACCTACTCTGCACATCTTTGGGTTGTGGGGATGAGACTCACGTAGACACGGGGAGAATGTGCAAACTTCACACGGACAGTGACCTGAGGCCAGGCTAGAACCTGGGTCCACAGTGCAAAAAGGCAGCAGTGCTAACCACTGTGTCATCATCCCACCCACACCACCATTTTTACCAATTAACATCAGATGAAAATAAATTCCAGTGAATGGTACTGCCTGCAGTTATGACGTTACTCAGCAGGTGGCAGTCAGCTATCTTTTAGCCAGTCAGTGCCAGCTCTCTCTCTCTCTCTTTCTCTGGCTGGTAAGTGCCAGCTCTCTCTCTCTGGCTGGTCAGTGCCAGCTCTCTCTCTCTCTGGCTGGTCAGTGCCAGCTCTCTCTCTCTCTCTTTCTCTGGCTGGTAAGTGCCAGCTCTCTCTCTCTGGCTGGTCAGTGCCAGCTCTCTCTCTCTCTGGCTGGTCAGTGCCAGCTCTCTCTCTCTCTCTTTCTCTGGCTGGTAAGTGCCAGCTCTCTCTCTCTGGCTGGTCAGTGCCAGCTCTCTCTCTCTCTGGCTGGTCAGTGCCAGCTCTCTCTCTCTCTGGCTGGTCAGTGCCAGCTCTCTCTCTCTCTCTCTCTCAGTGCCAGCTCTCTCTCCCTCTCTCTCTCTCTGGCTGGTCAGTGCCAGCTCTCTCTCTCTCTGGCTGGTCAGTGCCAGCTGTCTCTCTCTCTGGCTGGTCAGTGCCAGCTCTCTCTCTCTCTGGCTGGTCAGTGCCAGCTGTCTCTCTCTCTGGCTGGTCAGTGCCAGCTCTCTCTCTCTCTCTCTCTATCTATCTATCTCTCTCTCACAGTGCCAGCTCTCTCGCTCTCTCTCTCTCTCAGTACCAGCTCTCTCTCTCTCAGTGCCAGCTCTCTCTCCCTCTCTCTCTAACTGGCTGGTCAGTGCCAGCTCTCTCTCTCTCACGCTCTCAGTGCCAGCACTCTCTCTCTCTCTCTCTCACACACTCTCAGTGCCATATCTCTCTCTCTCTCTCTCTGCCGGCTCTCTCTCTCTCTCAGTGCCAGCTCTCTCTCTCTCTCTCTCTCTCTGTGCCAGCTCTCTCTCTCTCTCAGTGCCAGCTCTCTCTCTCTCTCTCTCTCAGTGCCAGCTCTCTCTCTCTCTCTCTCTCTCTGTGCCAGCTCTCTCTCTCTCTCAGTGCCAGCTCTCGCTCTCTCTCTCAGTGCCAGCTCTCTCTCTCTCTAACTGACTGGTCAGTGCCAGCTCTCTCTCTCTCAGTGCTAGCTCTATCTATCTCTCTCTCACTCTCTCTCTCTCTCAGTGCCAGCTCTCTCTCTCTCTCTCTCACTCTCTCTAACTGACTGGTCACTGCCAGCTCTTTCTCTCTCTCTCTCTCTCAGTGCTAGCTCTAGCTCTCTCTCTCCCTCTCTGTGCCAGCTCTCTCTCTCTCTCAGTGCCAGCTCTCGCTCTCTCTCTCAGTGCCAGCTCTCTCTCTCTCTAACTGACTGGTCAGTGCCAGCTCTCTCTCTCTCAGTGCGAGCTCTATCTATCTCTCTCTCACTCTCTCTCTCTCTCAGTGCCAGCTCTCTCTCTCTCTCTCTCACTCTCTCTCTAACTGACTGGTCACTGCCAGCTCTAGCTCTCTCTCTCTCTCAGTGCTAGCTCTAGCTCTCTCTCTCTCTTTCTCTTTCTCTCTTGAACAGACTATTCAGTGCCATCTCTCTCTCTCTCTCAGTGCCAGCTCTCTCACCCTCTCTCTCTAACTGACTGGTCAGTGCCAGCTCTCTCTCTCTCTCTCTCTCTCAGTGCTAGCTCTATCTATCTCTCTCTTTCTCTCTCTCTCTCTCTCTTGAACTGACTGGTCAGTGCCAGCTCTCTCTCTCTCTCTCTCTCTCAGTGCTAGCTCTATCTATCTCTCTCTTTCTCTCTCTCTCTCTCTCTCAGTGCTAGCTCTTTCTCTCTCTCTCTTTTTCTCTTTCTCTCTTGAACAGACTATTCAGTGCCATCTCTCTCTCTCTCTCTCGGTGCCAGCTCTCTCTCTCTCTCTCAGTGCCAGCTCTCTCTTTCTCTCTCTCTCTCTCTCAGTGCTAGCTCTAGCTCTCTCTCTCTCTTTCGCTTTCTCTCTTGAACAGACTATTCAGTGCCATCTCTCTCTCTCTCTCTCTCTCTCTCAGTGCCAGCTCTCTCACCCTCTCTCTCTAACTGACTGGTCAGTGCCAGCTCTCTCTCTCTCTCTCTCTCTCAGTGCTAGCTCTATCTATCTCTCTCTCTCTCTCTCTCTCTCTCTGTGTGCCAGCTCTCTCTCTCTTTCAGTGCCAGCTCTCTCTCTCTCTCTCAGTGCCAGCTCTCTCTCTCTCAGTGCCAGCTCTCTCTCTCTCTCTCTCTCTCTCTCTCTCACTCTCTCTCTCAGTGCCAGCTCTCTCTCTCTCTCTCAGTGCCAGCTCTCTCTCCCTCTCTCTCTAACTGACTGGTCAGTGCCAGCTCTCTCTCTCTCTCTCTCTCAGTGCCAGCTCTCTCTCTCTCTCTCTCACTCTCTCTCTCGGTGCCAGCTCTCTCTCTCTCTCTCAGTGCCAGCTCTCTCTCCCTCTCTCTCTAACTGACTGGTCAGTGCCAGCTCTCTCTCTCTCTCTCTCTCTCTCTCTCCCAGTGCCAGCTCTCTCTCTCTCACTCTCTCTCTCAGTACCAGCTCTCTCTCTCTCAGTACCAGCTCTCTCTCTCTCTCTCTCTCTCTCACACTGCCAGCTCTCTCTCTCAGTGCCAGCTATCTCTCTCTCTCACTCTCAGTGCCAGCTCTCTCTCTCTCTCTCTCAGTGCCAGCTCTCCCTCTCTCTCTCAGTGCCAGCTCTCTCTCTCTCTCTCGCTCACTCTCTTCTCTCTCTCAATGCCAGCTCTCTCTATCTCTCTCTCTCTCTCTAACTGACTGGTGAGTGGCAGCTCCCCCCTCTCTCTCCTCTCTCTGTCTCTCTCTCACACTGTCTCTCTCTCAGTGCCAGCTCTCTCTCTCTCTCTCTCTCTCTCCCTCTCTGTGCCAGCTCTCTCTCTCTCTCCCTCTCTGTGCCAGCTCTCTCACTCTCTCTCTCTCTCAGTGCCAGCTCTCTCTCTCTCTCTCAGTGCCAGCTCTCTCTCTCTCTCAGTACCATCTCTCTCTCTCTCTCTAACTGACTGGTCACTGCAAGCTCTTTCTCTCTCTCTCAGTGCTAGCTCTATCTCTCTCTCTCTTTTTCTCTTTCTCTCTTGAACTGACTATTCAGTGCCATCTCTCTCTCTCTCAGTGCCAGCTCTCTCTCTCAGTGCCAGCTCTCTCTCCCTCTCTCTCTAACTGACTGGTCAGTGCCAGCTCTCTCTCTCTCTGGCTGGTCAGTGCCAGCTGTCTCTCTCTCTGGCTGGTCAGTGCCAGCTCTCTCTCTCTCTCTATCTATCTATCTATCTCTCTCTCACAGTGCCAGCTCTCTCGCTCTCTCTCTCTCTCAGTACCAGCTCTCTCTCTCTCAGTGCCAGCTCTCTCTCCCTCTCTCTCTAACTGGCTGGTCTGTGCCAGCTCTCTCTCTCTCACGCTCTCAGTGCCAGCACTCTCTCTCTCTCTCTCTCACACACTCTCAGTGCCATATCTCTCTCTCTCTCTCTGTGCCGGCTTTCTCTCTCTCTCAGTGCCAGCTCTCTCTCTCTCTCTCTCTCTGTGCCAGCTCTCTCTCTCTCTCAGTGCCAGCTCTCTCTCTCTCTCTCTCTCTCTGTGCCAGCTCTCTCTCTCTCTCAGTGCCAGCTCTCGCTCTCTCTCTCAGTGCCAGCTCTCTCTCTCTCTAACTGACTGGTCAGTGCCAGCTCACTCTCTCTCAGTGCTAGCTCTATCTATCGCTCTCTCACTCTCTCTCTCTCTCTCAGTGCCAGCTCTCTCTCTCTCTCTCTCTGTGCCAGCTCTCTCTCTCTCTCAGTGCCAGCTCTCGCTCTCTCTCTCAGTGCCAGCTCTCTCTCTCTCTAACTGACTGGTCAGTGCCAGCTCTCTCTCTCTCAGTGCTAGCTCTATCTATCTCTCTCTCACTCTCTCTCTCTCTCAGTGCCAGCTCTCTCTCTCTCTCTCTCACTCTCTCTCTAACTGACTGGTCACTGCCAGCTCTTTCTCTCTCTCTCTCTCTCTCAGTGCTAGCTCTATCTATCTCTCTCTCACTCTCTCTTTCTCTCAGTGCCAGCTCTCTCTCTCTCTCTCTCACTCTCTCTCTAACTGACTGGTCACTGCCAGCTCTTTCTCTCTCTCTCTCAGTGCTAGCTCTCTCTCTCTCTCTCACTCTCTCTCTCTCTCAGTGCCAGCTCTCTCTCTCTCAGTGCCAGCTCTCTCTCTCTCAGTGCCAGCTCTCACTCTCTCTCTAACTGACTGGTCACTGCCAGCTCTTTCTCTCTCTCTCTCTCTCAGTGCTAGCTCTAGCTCTCTCTCTCTCTTTCTCTTTCTCTCTTGAACAGACTATTCAGTGCCATCTCTCTCTCTCTCAGTGCCAGCTCTCTCACCCTCTCTCTCTAACTGACTGGTCAGTGCCAGCTCTCTCTCTCTCTCTCTCTCTCTCTCTCAGTGCCAGCTCTCTCTCTCAGTGCCAGCTCTCTCTCTCTCAGTGCCAGCTCTCACTCTCTCTCTAACTGACTGGTCACTGCCAGCTCTTTCTCTCTCTCTCTCTCTCAGTGCCAGCTCTTTCTCTCTCTCTCCCTCTCAGTGCCAGCTCTCTCTCTCTCTCTCTCTCTCTCTCTCTCTCAGTGCCAGCTCTCTCTCTCTCTCTCTCTCTCAGTGCCAGCTCTCTCTCTCTCTCTCTCTCTCTCTCTCTCAGTGCCAGCTCTCTCTCTTTCAGTGCCAGCTCTCACTCTCTCTCTAACTGACTGGTCACTGCCAGCTCTTTCTCTCTCTCTCTCTCTCTCAGTGCTAGCTCTAGCTCTCTCTCTCTCCCTCTCTCTCTAACTGACTGGTCAGTGCCAGCTCTCTCTCTCTCTCTCTCTCTCTCAGTGCCAGCTCTCTCTCTCTCTCTCTCTCTCAGTGCCAGCTCTCTCTCTCTCTCTCTCTCTCTCTCTCTCTCAGTGCCAGCTCTCTCTCTCTCAGTGCCAGCTCTCTCTCACTCTCTCTCTAACTGACTGGTCACTGCCAGCTCTTTCTCTCTCTCTCTCTCTCAGTGCTAGCTCTAGCTCTCTCTCTCTCTTTCTCTTTCTCTCTTGAACAGACTATTCAGTGCCATCTCTCTCTCTCTCTCTCTCTCTCAGTGCCAGCTCTCTCACCCTCTCTCTCTAACTGACTGGTCAGTGCCAGCTCTCTCTCTCTCTCTCTCTCTCAGTGCCAGCTCTCTCTCTCTCAGTGCCAGCTCTCTCTCTCTCTCTCAGTGCCAGCTCTCTCTCCCTCTCTCTCTAACTGACTGGTCAGTGCCAGCTCTCTCTCTCTCTCTCTCTCTCTCTCTCCCACTCAGTGCCAGCTCTCTCTCTCTCCTTCTCTTTCTCTCTTGAACTGACTATTCAGTGCCATCTCTCTCTCTCTCTCTCTCACTCTCAGTGCCAGCTCTCTCACCCTCTCTCTCTAACTGACTGGTCAGTGCCAGCTCTCTCTCTCTCTCTCTCTCTCTCAGTGCTAGCTCTATCTATCTCTCTCTTTCTCTCTCTCTCTTGAACTGACTGGTCAGTGCCAGCTCTCTCTCTCTCTCTCTCTCTCTCTCTCTCTCTCTCTGTGCCAGCTCTCTCTCTCTTTCAGTGCCAGCTCTCTCTCTCTCTCTCTCTCTCAGTGCCAGCTCTCTCTCTCTCAGTGCCAGCTCTCACTCTCTCTCTAACTGACTGGTCACTGCCAGCTCTTTCTCTCTCTCTCTCTCTCTCAGTGCTAGCTCTAGCTCTCTCTCTCTCCCTCTCTCTCTAACTGACTGGTCAGTGCCAGCTCTCTCTCTCTCTCTCTCTCTCTCTCTCACTCTCTCTCTCAGTGCCAGCTCTCTCTCTCTCTCTCAGTGCCAGCTCTCTCTCCCTCTCTCTCTAACTGACTGGTCAGTGCCAGCTCTCTCTCTCTCTCTCTCTCAGTGCCAGCTCTCTCTCTCTCTCTCTAACTCTCTCTCTCAGTGCCAGCTCTCTCTCTCTCTCTCTCTCTCTCTCTCACTCTCTCTCTCAGTGCCAGCTCTCTCTCTCTCTCTCAGTGCCAGCTCTCTCTCCCTCTCTCTCTAACTGACTGGTCAGTGCCAGCTCTCTCTCTCTCTCTCTCTCAGTGCCAGCTCTCTCTCTCTCTCTCTCAGTCTCTCTCTCAGTGCCAGCTCTCTCTCTCTCTCTCAGTGCCAGCTCTCTCTCCCTCTCTCTCTAACTGACTGGTCAGTGCCAGCTCTCTCTCTCTCTCTCTCTCTCTCTCTCTCTCTCACAGTGCCAGCTCTCTCTCTCTCAGTGCCAGCTCTCTCTCCCTCTCTCTCTAACTGACTGGTCAGTGCCAGCTCTCTCTCTCTCTCTCTCTCTCTCACAGTGCCAGCTCTCTCTCTCAGTGCCAGCTCTCTCTCTCTCTCTCTCACTCTCTCTCTCAGTACCAGCTCTCTCTCTCTCAGTGCCCTCTCTCTCTCTCTCTCTCTCTCTCTCTCTCTCTCTCACAGTGCCAGCTCTCTCTCTCTCAGTGCCAGCTCTCTCTCTCTCTCTCTCACTCTCTCTCTCAGTACCAGCTCTCTCTCTCTCAGTGCCCTCTCTCTCTCTCTCTCTCTCGCTCTCTCAGTGCCAGCACTCTCCCTCTCTCTCTCATTCTCTCTCAGTGCCAGCTCTCTCTCCCTCTCTCTCTAACTGACTGGTCAGTGCCAGCTCTCTCTCTCTCTCTCTCAGTGCCAGCTCTCTCTCTCTCAGTACCAGCTCTCTCTCTCAGTGCCAGCTCTCTCTCTCTCAGTACCAGCTCTCTCTCTCAGTGCCAGCTCTCTCTCTCTCTCTCTCTCTCTCTCTCTCTCACACTGCCAGCTCTCTCTCTCTCAGTGCCAGCTCTCTCTCCCTCTCTCTCTAACTGACTGGTCAGTGCCAGCTCTCTCTCTCTCTCACTCTCAGTGCCAGCTCTCTCTCTCTCTCTCAGTGCCAGCTCTCCCTCTCTCTCTCAGTGCCAGCTCCCTCTCTCTCTCTCTCTCACTCTCTTCTCTCTCTCAATGCCAGCTCTCTCTATCTCTCTCTCTCTCTCTAACTGACTGGTGAGTGGCAGCTCCACCCTCTCTCTCCTCTCTCTGTCTCTCTCTCACACTCTCTCTCTCTCAGTGCCAGCTCTCTCTCTCTCTCTCTCTCTCTCCCTCTCTGTGCCAGCTCTCTCTCTCTCTCCCTCTCTGTGCCAGCTCTCTCACTCTCTCTCTCTCTCAGTGCCAGCTCTCTCTCTCTCTCTCAGTGCCAGCTCTCTCTCTCTCTCTCAGTGCCAGCTCTCTCTCTCTCTCTCTCTCTCTCCCTCTCTGTGCCAGCTCTCTCTCTCTCTCCCTCTCTGTGCCAGCTCTCTCACTCTCTCTCTCTCTCAGTGCCAGCTCTCTCTCTCTCTCTCAGTGCCAGCTCTCACTCTCTCTCTAACTGACTGGTCACTGCCAGCTCTTTCTCTCTCTCTCTCTCTCAGTGCTAGCTCTATCTCTCTCTCTCTTTTTCTCTTTCTCTCTTGAACTGACTATTCAGTGCCATCTCTCTCTCTCTCTCTCTCTCTCAGTGCCAGCTCTCTCTCCCTCTCTCTCTAACTGACTGGTCAGTGCCAGCTCTCTCTCTCTCTGGCTGGTCAGTGCCAGCTGTCTCTCTCTCTGGCTGGTCAGTGCCAGCTCTCTCTCTCTCTCTCTCTATCTATCTATCTATCTCTCTCTCACAGTGCCAGCTCTCTCGCTCTCTCTCTCTCTCAGTACCAGCTCTCTCTCTCTCAGTGCCAGCTCTCTCTCCCTCTCTCTCTAACTGGCTGGTCAGTGCCAGCTCTCTCTCTCTCACGCTCTCAGTGCCAGCACTCTCTCTCTCTCTCTCTCACACACTCTCAGTGCCATATCTCTCTCTCTCTCTCTGTGCCGGCTCTCTCTCTCTCTCAGTGCCAGCTCTCTCTCTCTCTCTCTCTGTGCCAGCTCTCTCTCTCTCTCAGTGCCAGCTCTCTCTCTCTCTCTGTGCCAGCTCTCTCTCTCTCTCAGTGCCAGCTCTCGCTCTCTCTCTCAGTGCCAGCTCTCTCTCTCTCTAACTGACTGGTCAGTGCCAGCTCACTCTCTCTCAGTGCTAGCTCTATCTATCTCTCTCTCACTCTCTCTCTCTCTCAGTGCCAGCTCTCTCTCTCTCTCTCACTCTCTCTAACTGACTGGTCACTGCCAGCTCTTTCTCTCTCTCTCTCTCTCAGTGCTAGCTCTAGCTCTCTCTCTCTCTCTCAGTGCCAGCTCTCGCTCTCTCTCTCTCACTCTCAGTGCCAGCTCTCTCTCTCTCTCTCAGTGCCAGCTCTCTCTCTCTCTCTCACTCTCTCTCTCTCAGTGCCATCTCTCTCTCTCTCTCTCAGTGCCAGCTCTCACTCTCTCTCTAACTGACTGGTCACTGCCAGCTCTTTCTCTCTCTCTCTCTCTCAGTGCCAGCTCTCTCTCCCTCTCTCTCTAACTGACTGGTCAGTGCCAGCTCTCTCTCTCTCTCTCACTCTCAGTGCCAGGTCTCTCTCTCTCTCTCTCTCACTCTCAGTGCCAGCGTTCTCTCTCTCTCTCTCTCACACACTCTCAGTGCCATCTCTCTCTCTCTCTCTCTCTCTGTGCCAGCTGTCCCTCTCTCTCAGTGCCAGCTCTCTCTCTCTCTCTCTCACTCTCTCTCTCTCAGTGCCAGCTCTCGCTCTCTCTCTCAGTGCCAGCTCTCTCTCTCTCTAACTGACTGGTCAGTGCCAGCTCTCTCTCTCTCTCTCTCAGTGCCAGCTCTCACTCTCTCTCTAACTGACTGGTCGCTGCCAGCTCTTTCTCTCTCTCTCTCTCTCAGTGCCAGCTCTCTCTCCCTCTCTCTCTAACTGACTGGTCAGTGCCAGCTCTCTCTCTCTCTCTCACTCTCAGTGCCAGCTCTCTCTCTCTCTCTCTCTCACTCTCAGTGCCAGCATTCTCTCTCTCTCTCTCTCACACACTCTCAGTGCCATCTCTCTCTCTCTCTCTCTCTCTGTGCCAGCTGTCTCTCTCTCTCAGTGCCAGCTCTCTCTCTCTCTCTCTCACTCTCTCTCTCTCAGTGCCAGCTCTCACTCTCTCTCTAACTGACTGGTCACTGCCAGCTCTTTCTCTCTCTCTCTCTCTCTCTCTCTCTCTCTGTGCCAGCTCTAGCTCTCTCTCTCTCCCTCTCTCTCTAACTGACTGGTCAGTGCCAGCTCTCTCTCTCTCTCTCTCACTCACAGTGCCAGCTCTCTCTCTCTCTCTCTCTCACTCTCAGTGCCAGCATTCTCTCTCTCTCTCTCTCACACACTCTCAGTGCCATCTCTCTCTCTCTCTCTCTCTCTGTGCCAGCTGTCTCTCTCTCTCAGTGCCAGCTCTCTCTCTCTCTCTCTCACTCTCTCTCTCTCAGTGCCAGCTCTCACTCTCTCTCTAACTGACTGGTCACTGCCAGCTCTTTCTCTCTCTCTCTCTCTCTCTCTCTCTCTCTGTGCCAGCTCTAGCTCTCTCTCTCTCCCTCTCTCTCTAACTGACTGGTCAGTGCCAGCTCTCTCTCTCTCTCTCTCACTCTCTCTCTCAGTGCCAGCTCTCTCTCTCTCTCTCAGTGCCAGCTCTCTCTCCCTCTCTCTCTAACTGACTGGTCAGTGCCAGCTCTCTCTCTCTCTCTCTCTCAGTGCCAGCTCTCTCTCTCTCTCTCTAACTCTCTCTCTCAGTGCCAGCTCTCTCTCTCTCTCTCTCTCTCTCTCTCACTCTCTCTCTCAGTGCCAGCTCTCTCTCTCTCTCTCAGTGCCAGCTCTCTCTCCCTCTCTCTCTAACTGACTGGTCAGTGCCAGCTCTCTCTCTCTCTCAGTGCCAGCTCTCTCTCTCTCTCTCTCAGTCTCTCTCTCAGTGCCAGCTCTCTCTCTCTCTCTCAGTGCCAGCTCTCTCTCCCTCTCTCTCTAACTGACTGGTCAGTGCCAGCTCTCTCTCTCTCTCTCTCTCTCTCACAGTGCCAGCTCTCTCTCTCTCAGTGCCAGCTCTCTCTCCCTCTCTCTCTAACTGACTGGTCAGTGCCAGCTCTCTCTCTCTCTCTCTCTCTCTCTCTCTCTCTCACAGTGCCAGCTCTCTCTCTCTCAGTGCCAGCTCTCTCTCTCTCTCTCTCACTCTCTCTCTCAGTACCAGCTCTCTCTCTCTCAGTGCCCTCTCTCTCTCTCTCTCTCTCTCTCTCTCTCAGTGCCAGCACTCTCCCTCTCTCTCTCATTCTCTCTCAGTGCCAGCTCTCTCTCCCTCTCTCTCTAACTGACTGGTCAGTGCCAGCTCTCTCTCTCTCAGTGCCAGCTCTCTCTCTCTCTCTCTCTCAGTACCAGCTCTCTCTCTCTCAGTACCAGCTCTCTCTCTCAGTGCCAGCTCTCTCTCTCTCTCTCTCTCTCTCTCTCTCTCACACTGCCAGCTCTCTCTCTCAGTGCCAGCTCTCTCTCCCTCTCTCTCTAACTGACTGGTCAGTGCCAGCTCTCTCTCTCTCTCACTCTCAGTGCCAGCTCTCTCTCTCTCTCTCAGTGCCAGCTCTCCCTCTCTCTCTCAGTGCCAGCTCCCTCTCTCTCTCTCTCTCACTCTCTTCTCTCTCTCAATGCCAGCTCTCTCTATCTCTCTCTCTCTCTCTAACTGACTGGTGAGTGGCAGCTCCCCCCTCTCTCTCCTCTCTCTGTCTCTCTCTCACACTCTCTCTCTCAGTGCCAGCTCTCTCTCTCTCTCTCTCTCTCTCCCTCTCTGTGCCAGCTCTCTCTCTCTCTCCCTCTCTGTGCCAGCTCTCTCACTCTCTCTCTCTCTCAGTGCCAGCTCTCTCTCTCTCTCTCAGTGCCAGCTCTCTCTCTCTCTCTCAGTGCCAGCTCTCACTCTCTCTCTAACTGACTGGTCACTGCCAGCTCTTTCTCTCTCTCTCTCTCAGTGCTAGCTCTATCTCTCTCTCTCTTTTTCTCTTTCTCTCTTGAACTGACTATTCAGTGCCATCTCTCTCTCTCTCTCTCTCTCTCAGTGCCAGCTCTCTCTCCCTCTCTCTCTAACTGACTGGTCAGTGCCAGCTCTCTCTCTCTCTGGCTGGTCAGTGCCAGCTGTCTCTCTCTCTGGCTGGTCAGTGCCAGCTCTCTCTCTCTCTCTCTCTATCTATCTATCTATCTCTCTCTCACAGTGCCAGCTCTCTCGCTCTCTCTCTCTCTCAGTACCAGCTCTCTCTCTCTCAGTGCCAGCTCTCTCTCCCTCTCTCTCTAACTGGCTGGTCAGTGCCAGCTCTCTCTCTCTCACGCTCTCAGTGCCAGCACTCTCTCTCTCTCTCTCTCACACACTCTCAGTGCCATATCTCTCTCTCTCTCTCTGTGCCGGCTCTCTCTCTCTCTCAGTGCCAGCTCTCTCTCTCTCTCTCTCTGTGCCAGCTCTCTCTCTCTCTCAGTGCCAGCTCTCTCTCTCTCTCTCTCTCTCTGTGCCAGCTCTCTCTCTCTCTCAGTGCCAGCTCTCGCTCTCTCTCTCAGTGCCAGCTCTCTCTCTCTCTAACTGACTGGTCAGTGCCAGCTCACTCTCTCTCAGTGCTAGCTCTATCTATCTCTCTCTCACTCTCTCTCTCTCTCTCAGTGCCAGCTCTCTCTCTCTCTCTCACTCTCTCTAACTGACTGGTCACTGCCAGCTCTTTCTCTCTCTCTCTCTCTCAGTGCTAGCTCTAGCTCTCTCTCTCTCTCTCTCTCAGTGCCAGCTCTCGCTCTCTCTCTCTCACTCTCAGTGCCAGCTCTCTCTCTCTCTCAGTGCCAGCTCTCTCTCTCTCTCTCACTCTCTCTCTCTCAGTGCCATCTCTCTCTCTCTCTCTCAGTGCCAGCTCTCAGTCTCTCTCTAACTGACTGGTCACTGCCAGCTCTTTCTCTCTCTCTCTCTCTCAGTGCCAGCTCTCTCTCCCTCTCTCTCTAACTGACTGGTCAGTGCCAGCTCTCTCTCTCTCTCTCACTCTCAGTGCCAGGTCTCTCTCTCTCTCTCTCTCACTCTCAGTGCCAGCGTTCTCTCTCTCTCTCTCTCACACACTCTCAGTGCCATCTCTCTCTCTCTCTCTCTCTCTGTGCCAGCTGTCTCTCTCTCTCAGTGCCAGCTCTCTCTCTCTCACTCTCTCTCTCTCAGTGCCAGCTCTCGCTCTCTCTCTCAGTGCCAGCTCTCTCTCTCTCTAACTGACTGGTCAGTGCCAGCTCTCTCTCTCTCTCTCTCAGTGCCAGCTCTCACTCTCTCTCTAACTGACTGGTCGCTGCCAGCTCTTTCTCTCTCTCTCTCTCTCAGTGCCAGCTCTCTCTCCCTCTCTCTCTAACTGACTGGTCAGTGCCAGCTCTCTCTCTCTCTCTCACTCTCAGTGCCAGCTCTCTCTCTCTCTCTCTCACTCTCAGTGCCAGCTCTCTCTCTCTCTCTCTCTCACTCTCAGTGCCAGCATTCTCTCTCTCTCTCTCTCTCACACACTCTCAGTGCCATCTCTCTCTCTCTCTCTCTCTCTGTGCCAGCTGTCTCTCTCTCTCAGTGCCAGCTCTCTCTCTCTCTCTCTCACTCTCTCTCTCTCAGTGCCAGCTCTCGCTCTCTCTCTCAGTGCCAGCTCTCTCTCTCTCTAACTGACTGGTCAGTGCCAGCTCTCTCTCTCTCTCTCTCTCAGTGCCAGCTCTCTCTCTCTCTCTCACTCTCTCTCTCTCAGTGCCATCTCTCTCTCTCTCTCTCAGTGCCAGCTCTCACTCTCTCTCTAACTGACTGATCACTGCCAGCTCTTTCTCTCTCTCACTCTCTCAGTGCTAGCTCTAGCTCTCTCTCTCTCTTTCTCTTTCTCTCTTGAACTGACTATTCAGTGCCATCTCTCTCTCTCTCTCTCTCTCTCTCAGTGCCAGCTCTCTCTCCCTCTCTCTCTAACTGACTATTCAGTGCCATCTCTCTCTCTCTCTCTCTCACTCTCAGTGCCAGCTCTCTCTCTCTCTCTCTCTCACTCTCAGTGCCAGCTCTCTCTCTCTCTCACTCTCACTCTCTTCTCTCTCTCAGTGCCAGCTCTCTCTCTCTCTCTCTCTAACTGACTGGTGAGTGGCAGCTCCGCCCTCTCTCTCCTCTCTCTGTCTCTCTCTCACACTCTCTCTCTCTCAGTGCCAGCTCTCTCTCTCTCTCTCTCTCTCTCTCCCTCTCTGTGCCAGCTCTCGCTCTCTCTCTCTCTCTCTCTCTCTCTCTCAGTGCCAGCTCTCTCTCTCTCTCTTTCTCTGGCTGGTAAGTGCCAGCTCTCTCTCTCTGGCTGGTCAGTGCCAGCTCTCTCTCTCTCTCTCTCTCAATCTATCTATCTCTCTCTCTCAGTACCATCTCTCTCTCTCTCTCTCTAACTGACTGGTCACTGCAAGCTCTTTCTCTCTCTCTCTCTCTCTCTCTCTCTCTCAGTGCTAGCTCTATCTCTCTCTCTCTTTTTCTCTTTCTCTCTTGAACTGACTATTCAGTGCCATCTCTCTCTCTCTCTCTCTCAGTGCCAGCTCTCTCTCTCAGTGCCAGCTCTCTCTCCCTCTCTCTCTAACTGGCTGGTCAGTGCCAGCTCTCTCTCTCTCTCTCTCTCACTCTCAGTGCCAGCTCTCTCTCTCTCTCTCTCTCTCACTCTCAGTGCCAGCACTCTCTCTCTCTCTCACTCTCAGCTCTCTCTCTCTCTCTCTCTCACTCTCAGTGCCAGCATTCTCTCTCTCTCTCTCTCACACACTCTCAGTGCCATCTCTCTCTCTCTCTCTGTGCCAGCTGTCTCTCTCTCTCAGTGCCAGCTCTCTCTCTCTCTCTCTCTCTCACTCTCTCTCAGTGCCAGCTCTCGCTCTCTCTCTCACTCTCTCTCTCAGTGCCAGCTCTCGCTCTCTCTCTCTCTCTCTCTCTCTCAGTACCAGCTCTCTCTCTCTCAGTGCCAGCTCTCTCTCTCTCTCTCTCACTCTCTCTCTCAGTACCAGCTCTCTCTCTCTCAGTGCCCTCTCTCTCTCTCTCTCTCTCGCTCTCTCAGTGCCAGCACTCTCCCTCTCTCTCTCATTCTCTCTCAGTGCCAGCTCTCTCTCCCTCTCTCTCTAACTGACTGGTCAGTGCCAGCTCTCTCTCTCTCTCTCTCAGTGCCAGCTCTCTCTCTCTCTCTCTCTCACTCTCTCTCTCAGTACCAGCTCTCTCTCTCTCAGTACCAGCTCTCTCTCTCAGTGCCAGCTCTCTCTCTCTCTCTCTCTCTCTCTCTCTCTCTCTCACACTGCCAGCTCTCTCTCTCTCAGTGCCAGCTCTCTCTCCCTCTCTCTCTAACTGACTGGTCAGTGCCAGCTCTCTCTCTCTCTCACTCTCAGTGCCAGCTCTCTCTCTCTCTCTCAGTGCCAGCTCTCCCTCTCTCTCTCAGTGCCAGCTCCCTCTCTCTCTCTCTCTCACTCTCTTCTCTCTCTCAATGCCAGCTCTCTCTATCTCTCTCTCTCTCTCTAACTGACTGGTGAGTGGCAGCTCCACCCTCTCTCTCCTCTCTCTGTCTCTCTCTCACACTCTCTCTCTCTCAGTGCCAGCTCTCTCTCTCTCTCTCTCTCTCTCCCTCTCTGTGCCAGCTCTCTCTCTCTCTCCCTCTCTGTGCCAGCTCTCTCACTCTCTCTCTCTCTCAGTGCCAGCTCTCTCTCTCTCTCTCAGTGCCAGCTCTCTCTCTCTCTCTCAGTGCCAGCTCTCACTCTCTCTCTAACTGACTGGTCACTGCCAGCTCTTTCTCTCTCTCTCTCTCTCAGTGCTAGCTCTATCTCTCTCTCTCTTTTTCTCTTTCTCTCTTGAACTGACTATTCAGTGCCATCTCTCTCTCTCTCTCTCTCTCTCAGTGCCAGCTCTCTCTCCCTCTCTCTCTAACTGACTGGTCAGTGCCAGCTCTCTCTCTCTCTGGCTGGTCAGTGCCAGCTGTCTCTCTCTCTGGCTGGTCAGTGCCAGCTCTCTCTCTCTCTCTCTCTATCTATCTATCTATCTCTCTCTCACAGTGCCAGCTCTCTCGCTCTCTCTCTCTCTCAGTACCAGCTCTCTCTCTCTCAGTGCCAGCTCTCTCTCCCTCTCTCTCTAACTGGCTGGTCAGTGCCAGCTCTCTCTCTCTCACGCTCTCAGTGCCAGCACTCTCTCTCTCTCTCTCTCACACACTCTCAGTGCCATATCTCTCTCTCTCTCTCTGTGCCGGCTCTCTCTCTCTCTCAGTGCCAGCTCTCTCTCTCTCTCTCTCTGTGCCAGCTCTCTCTCTCTCTCAGTGCCAGCTCTCTCTCTCTCTCTCTCTCTCTGTGCCAGCTCTCTCTCTCTCTCAGTGCCAGCTCTCGCTCTCTCTCTCAGTGCCAGCTCTCTCTCTCTCTAACTGACTGGTCAGTGCCAGCTCACTCTCTCTCAGTGCTAGCTCTATCTATCTCTCTCTCACTCTCTCTCTCTCTCAGTGCCAGCTCTCTCTCTCTCTCTCACTCTCTCTAACTGACTGGTCACTGCCAGCTCTTTCTCTCTCTCTCTCTCTCAGTGCTAGCTCTAGCTCTCTCTCTCTCTCTCAGTGCCAGCTCTCGCTCTCTCTCTCTCACTCTCAGTGCCAGCTCTCTCTCTCTCTCTCAGTGCCAGCTCTCTCTCTCTCTCTCACTCTCTCTCTCTCAGTGCCATCTCTCTCTCTCTCTCTCAGTGCCAGCTCTCACTCTCTCTCTAACTGACTGGTCACTGCCAGCTCTTTCTCTCTCTCTCTCTCTCAGTGCCAGCTCTCTCTCCCTCTCTCTCTAACTGACTGGTCAGTGCCAGCTCTCTCTCTCTCTCTCACTCTCAGTGCCAGGTCTCTCTCTCTCTCTCTCTCACTCTCAGTGCCAGCGTTCTCTCTCTCTCTCTCTCACACACTCTCAGTGCCATCTCTCTCTCTCTCTCTCTCTCTGTGCCAGCTGTCCCTCTCTCTCAGTGCCAGCTCTCTCTCTCTCTCTCTCACTCTCTCTCTCTCAGTGCCAGCTCTCGCTCTCTCTCTCAGTGCCAGCTCTCTCTCTCTCTAACTGACTGGTCAGTGCCAGCTCTCTCTCTCTCTCTCTCAGTGCCAGCTCTCACTCTCTCTCTAACTGACTGGTCGCTGCCAGCTCTTTCTCTCTCTCTCTCTCTCAGTGCCAGCTCTCTCTCCCTCTCTCTCTAACTGACTGGTCAGTGCCAGCTCTCTCTCTCTCTCTCAGTGCCAGCTCTCTCTCTCTCTCTCTCAGTCTCTCTCTCAGTGCCAGCTCTCTCTCTCTCTCTCAGTGCCAGCTCTCTCTCCCTCTCTCTCTAACTGACTGGTCAGTGCCAGCTCTCTCTCTCTCTCTCTCTCTCTCACAGTGCCAGCTCTCTCTCTCTCAGTGCCAGCTCTCTCTCCCTCTCTCTCTAACTGACTGGTCAGTGCCAGCTCTCTCTCTCTCTCTCTCTCTCTCTCTCTCACAGTGCCAGCTCTCTCTCTCTCAGTGCCAGCTCTCTCTCTCTCTCTCTCACTCTCTCTCTCAGTACCAGCTCTCTCTCTCTCAGTGCCCTCTCTCTCTCTCTCTCTCTCTCTCTCTCTCAGTGCCAGCACTCTCCCTCTCTCTCTCATTCCCTCTCAGTGCCAGCTCTCTCTCCCTCTCTCTCTAACTGACTGGTCAGTGCCAGCTCTCTCTCTCTCAGTGCCAGCTCTCTCTCTCTCTCTCTCTCAGTACCAGCTCTCTCTCTCTCAGTACCAGCTCTCTCTCTCAGTGCCAGCTCTCTCTCTCTCTCTCTCTCTCTCTCTCTCTCACACTGCCAGCTCTCTCTCTCAGTGCCAGCTCTCTCTCCCTCTCTCTCTAACTGACTGGTCAGTGCCAGCTCTCTCTCTCTCTCACTCTCAGTGCCAGCTCTCTCTCTCTCTCTCAGTGCCAGCTCTCCCTCTCTCTCTCAGTGCCAGCTCCCTCTCTCTCTCTCTCTCACTCTCTTCTCTCTCTCAATGCCAGCTCTCTCTATCTCTCTCTCTCTCTCTAACTGACTGGTGAGTGGCAGCTCCCCCCTCTCTCTCCTCTCTCTGTCTCTCTCTCACACTCTCTCTCTCAGTGCCAGCTCTCTCTCTCTCTCTCTCTCTCTCCCTCTCTGTGCCAGCTCTCTCTCTCTCTCCCTCTCTGTGCCAGCTCTCTCACTCTCTCTCTCTCTCAGTGCCAGCTCTCTCTCTCTCTCTCAGTGCCAGCTCTCACTCTCTCTCTAACTGACTGGTCACTGCAAGCTCTTTCTCTCTCTCTCAGTGCTAGCTCTATCTCTCTCTCTCTTTTTCTCTTTCTCTCTTGAACTGACTATTCAGTGCCATCTCTCTCTCTCTCTCTCTCTCTCAGTGCCAGCTCTCTCTCCCTCTCTCTCTAACTGACTGGTCAGTGCCAGCTCTCTCTCTCTCTGGCTGGTCAGTGCCAGCTGTCTCTCTCTCTGGCTGGTCAGTGCCAGCTCTCTCTCTCTCTCTCTCTATCTATCTATCTATCTCTCTCTCACAGTGCCAGCTCTCTCGCTCTCTCTCTCTCTCTCAGTACCAGCTCTCTCTCTCTCAGTGCCAGCTCTCTCTCCCTCTCTCTCTAACTGGCTGGTCAGTGCCAGCTCTCTCTCTTTCACGCTCTCAGTGCCAGCACTCTCTCTCTCTCTCTCTCACACACTCTCAGTGCCATATCTCTCTCTCTCTCTCTGTGCCGGCTCTCTCTCTCTCTCAGTGCCAGCTCTCTCTCTCTCTCTCTCTGTGCCAGCTCTCTCTCTCTCTCAGTGCCAGCTCTCGCTCTCTCTCTCAGTGCCAGCTCTCTCTCTCTCTAACTGACTGGTCAGTGCCAGCTCACTCTCTCTCAGTGCTAGCTCTATCTATCTCTCTCTCACTCTCTCTCTCTCTCAGTGCCAGCTCTCTCTCTCTCTCTCACTCTCTCTAACTGACTGGTCACTGCCAGCTCTTTCTCTCTCTCTCTCTCTCAGTGCTAGCTCTAGCTCTCTCTCTCTCTCTCAGTGCCAGCTCTCGCTCTCTCTCTCTCACTCTCAGTGCCAGCTCTCTCTCTCTCTCTCAGTGCCAGCTCTCTCTCTCTCTCTCACTCTCTCTCTCTCAGTGCCATCTCTCTCTCTCTCTCTCAGTGCCAGCTCTCACTCGCTCTCTAACTGACTGGTCACTGCCAGCTCTTTCTCTCTCTCTCTCTCTCAGTGCCAGCTCTCTCTCCCTCTCTCTCTAACTGACTGGTCAGTGCCAGCTCTCTCTCTCTCTCTCACTCTCAGTGCCAGGTCTCTCTCTCTCTCTCTCTCACTCTCAGTGCCAGCGTTCTCTCTCTCTCTCTCTCACACACTCTCAGTGCCATCTCTCTCTCTCTC